>NC_133213.1:18827518-19005018 GCF_958299795.1 Porites lutea | reverse complement strand
ATTTCGAAAGAAGTGGGAGACAGGGCAGGAGAAGGAACAGCGTACTGTAATCTTGGCAACGCCTTTATTGATCTTGGAGATTTCCAGGAAGCCATACAGTACCATAGACGAGACCTCAAAATTTCGAAAGAATTGGGAGACAGGGCTGGAGTAGGAAGAGCGTACTGTAATCTTGGTAACGCCTTTAGAAATCTTGGAGATTTCCAGAAAGCCATAGAGTACCATGAACGAGAGCTCAAAATTTGGAAAAAAGTGGGAGACAGGGCAGGAGAAGGAAGAGCGTACTGTAATCTTGGCAACGTCTTTAGAAATCTTGGAGATTTCCAGAAAGCCATAGAGTACCATGAGCAAGACCTCAAAATTTCGAAAGAAGTGGGAGACAGGGCAGGAGAAGGAAGAGCGTACGGTAATCTTGGCAACGCCTATCATTGTCTTGTAGATTTCCAGAAAGCAATAGAGTACCATGAACGACACCTCAAAATTTCCAAAGAAGATGGAGACAGGGCAGGAGAAGGAAGAACATACGGTAATCTTGCGAACGCCTTTAGAAATCTTGGAGATTTCCACAAAGCCATAGAGTATTATAAGAAGAGTCTTATAACCTTCAACCAAATCAGGGGAAATCTCATATCTAATGACGAATGGAAGATTACCCTCGGGAATACGTATGAACATATTAATTTGAGGCTATGGGAGCTGCAGTTTAAGGAAGGTAAAGTCATTGAGGCACTTTTAACTGCTGATCAAGGTCGTACACAAGCTTTAAATGATCTTCTAGAGTTCAAGTATGGCCTTAAAGGGCTACGTCCAGGAATAGGAACACTTTCTGAAATACCAGGTGACTTTCCTTGTTACTTACCATCAAATACAGCTTTCGTAGGTATCAACGAGGGAAGAATAGTTCTCTGGGTGAACGACGAAGGCAAAGAAATCAAAACTAGAGTAACTCTGATTGATTTATCCGTCACAACCTATTTTCAGTCTCTTTTAGAAACTACACATAAAGAAATAGGTTTGAGAGCTGATGTAAATTGTGAAGATCGCTCGTTAAGGAACCCAAACGATGAAAAGTTAGCAGAAGAAAGCTCCACTAAGCCAAAGCCTCATCCTTCATGTTTTGAGACAAAGTCATTACAAACATTTTACAAAGTTGTTATAGACCCTATAAGAGACTTACTCCAGGGCGATGAGGTTGTCGTCGTTCCACAAGGACCTCTGTATTTGGCGCCTTATGCTGCTTTCATGGACTTGAAATCAAAGTACCTCTGTGAAACGTTTAGAATTCGTCTCCTTCCTTCAGTTTCTAGTCTTCGATTAATCCAAAATAGTTCAGCAGATTGGCACAGCAAGACTGGCGCTCTTCTCGTTGGCGATCCGTGGGTACAGGAGGTAGTTTATGAAGGAAGGACGCTAAAGCAGTTAGAGTGGGCCGAAAAGGAAGTGCAGATGATTGGGGAAATACTTCAAACTGTACCTCTCGTTGGAAAGCAGGCAACAAAGGATGAAGTTTTGAGACGTATCTCCTCGGTTGCTTTGGTGCACATTGCTGCTCACGGTAAAATGGAAACAGGAGAAATTGCCTTGGCCCCTAACACAACACGTTCATCGTCCGTGAATCCAGCCAGGGAGGACTATCTCTTAACTATGCAAGATGTTCTAAAGGCGCAGATTAGGGCAAGACTTGTTGTACTTAGTTGCTGTCATAGTGCTCGGGGAGAAGTCAAATCTGAGGGTGTGGTCGGCATCGCACGGGCATTTTTGGCTGCTGGTGCTCGTTCTGTACTGGTGTCCCTGTGGGCTATCGATGACGAAGCTACAATGGAGTTCATGAAAGGTTTCTACCAATACTTAGTTCGTGGAGCAAGTGCTAGTGAGGCCCTGAATATAGCCATGAAATCCATGAGAGAATCTGACCGCTTTAGTGCAGTGAAGTACTGGGCGCCGTTTGTTCTCATTGGTGATGACGTAACGCTTGACTTTGAAGGCATCGATTAAATAGCAAGGTATTTTGAGATATATTCAAACCTGGGATCATAATCCCTGCTTTTGCAAACGTTATTTTAAAAATTAATTCTGTCGCTTACAACCGATACCACCTATAACGTCAATCTGCCCATCACAGTTTGACAGCAACAAAAAAGTCTGACTTTGGTAGTTTGTTTGGCAGTTAAACTAGAAAATTTATTTCAAATCTCATGATTTCTTTTCATTTCAATGTGTTGGTGTCCTTGTTGAGTTCGTTCCATTGGAACTTACAGTCGAACTTGACGTAAGAGACGACCCAAAATCCCAAGATCAAATTTCTGATCGCTCATTTAACGGAAGGTGGTCGCTTAGGAAAGTCTCCAGATATGGTAAATCCTCTATTAATCCTCCCGGGGGTTCATTCATTTCAACAACGTTTGAGAGAGGGGTGTATTTTATTAAGCGAAGATTTTGGAATCATTTCTCTATAAAGAACTTGAACGCTAAGTAGTAAAGTTCAGGCACATGAAGTTGGAGGTCATGAAACCGAAGATTAAAATCATTTCCAAACTTCCAGCTCGTGAGTAAACCATATTATCATACGTCTATTGTGAATTGGGAGAAGGGGCTTGAAAGAGAGAGGGGGTTTAATAACTTTCTTTGCCTTAAAAGGAGAGTTTTTTAGAGAGGGGGGCTTAATAGAGGATTTATAGTATGCAAGTTTCTTTAAATCTACAATAAGTCTTAGCGGTGGTTGAAGTTACTAGTTTAAATGTGACCCTTTACTCTGTAATAACAACAACAAAAAAACAACAACAATGTATTTATTTAAAAAAATATAAAGTTTACAATACTTTGTCCTAAGGCGTGTTCGATTCACCGTATTCCGCGTCCCAAATAGGAATAAATGGAATAAACTCGCAAGAAATCACTTGTTTTAGCTTTCATTGTATTGCAATAGAGAACTTAAGATGGAGACGTTTTCGGGGCGACGGCGACCGGACTGGCAGAGAAAGCCAGGAACTAAGGCAGCCGTCGCTCCCCGTCAAAAATAGAACATTAAGATCGCAGTGAACTCAGAAGGACGGCGCCTTTAATTAGAAGAATACCGAAGAGGAAAATATGGCTTCACATAAAGAATTAAGAGAATAAATATTTGCTATGCAGACAACATGTATCGGATGAAGAGTTTCTCGTTTTGTGGGAAAATTATGAGTCCAAAAATCCCGATTTTCCTCGGGACAGTTACGATCCGTTCACGCTAAAAGACATGCGGGATGCAGCTGAGTTCAAGGCAGAATTTCGTGTTGAAAAAAAATGATCTCCACAGGCTTGCCGAAGCCTTTTAAATTACAGGAACATTAAAATGCTACCAAGGAACCGTATTCTTAGTTTGGTATTGAAATAATTCCCGGGAAATACTTGCATGCAGCAACAACAACAACGGCAACAACTTTATTTCGGTATTCCCACGCCGAGTTAGTACATGGTATTACCTACTATTCTATATAATTTTCAATGCGTTTCATTTATACGATATTCTAACGAAAAGAGCGAACTAAAAACACACAATTGAAATATCGGAGTTCATATTTTTTGTCTGGATACTTTTATTTGGCTCGTGGGAAAATTTTGTCCCATGTCAAGCTCACTTACGGTTGGCTGTTTGCCAAGTTGGATCTTGACCCTGTGACATGAAAACATAGAAACATTCAAAGATGTAAGTTTAGATAACAGAGCTTGGAAATCGAGCTTGAAATGTGCCTCAAAGAAAACAAGGACAATTTAAGAACGATAATCTGCAAAATGTTGGTTGCTAAACGCAACAAACCTGATTGAAATGAAAGTTAAATACTCACGTTTTCGCCACAACGCCAAACAGACCAGTTTCACGTCGCCGACGGGACCACGACGGCAAGGTGGTGAGCACGAGCATGCGCAATATCCAACAAATGATGATGTCACGTCCGGTTGAAGTTGCCGTCGCCCCAAAAACGTCTCTATCTTAAGTTCCCTAATATCTACAAAAATGATTGAAATAAAGTATTGTGATCTATATAAACTTTAAATGCTCCAAAAATTAGTGTAAAGAAGAGTTAGGCTGGTAACAGAACCTCCGGAATACGGTGAATAGAGCGCACTCTTAGAAGTCAGTTGTCAAAATGTTTTTTCGCTCGCAGAAATCACTATCCTTCTCTTCAGCTAGTTTGCTAATGTTGCATTTTGCTGTTTTTGGTATTGTATAGGTACGATGAAGAATGCAGTGAAGCAGTTCCTAATTATCTGAAGTTCAGTTGGAGTCAGTTTCTAATCTGTAACACCGGGAATACGAAGTAGAGCGTTCCTCCCAAGAATACGAACACTTTGTCCCGAAGAGAAAATTATATGCTGTTTATAAATAAGTTGAAGTTTTTTGTAGTCTGAAAATTACAGTGTACGTTTCGTAGCTTAGTTTACCACCAGTCGTGTGCAGTTGAAACTTGTTTTATAGTCACCTGAAAAATATCAGGAATAAGTAGTCAATTTCTGCTTTTTTCATTGTTATACCATACGTGACAAAGGCACTTTAGAGGCGTGTCTACTGGCAATTTAATGTAGTTCTTTACTGTTCTGTTAGTTACACAGTTGTATTTTTGAAATTCTTTTGGCAGATTGGTTTAAGTTTATTAGTGTCTAGAAAGGTCTCCATTGACATTCTAATACCGAAGTCAAATTACCTCGGAGTATTCAGTTACTCGGGTAAATCACTAATATAGTTTTACGTTTACTCGTCTTTTTGATAGGCGTAGGATTGCTATTGATAACAATAATAATAGTAAAGGTAATTAAGATAAAGGCCCAAAACAACAACAACAA
This sequence comes from Porites lutea, assembly GCF_958299795.1. Classification (NCBI taxonomy): domain Eukaryota; kingdom Metazoa; phylum Cnidaria; class Anthozoa; order Scleractinia; family Poritidae; genus Porites; species Porites lutea. The sequence continues at coordinate 19,000,197 of NC_133213.1, read as the reverse complement.
CAATAATAATAATAATCATGGTTTAATCACAGCATTTCCATAAAAATGACTCTACATCTGCTATACTGAAATATAAAATATATTATAGTATATCTGACTGGATTTGCAAAGACATGGCCATAGAAATCTCTCTCATATAGGGAAATGTTTGCTGACGTCATTGTTTACCTTTTATCTTTATAGAGTACTAAAGTGTGACGTCATAAAAATGAAATTTCTGAAATTATGGGACTTGCTCGGATGTTCTGAAAGAACAATGTCCAAGAGGCCTACTTGCCAAAAATGAGCATTTCGATCGGGGCAAATTGTCTCTGAGATCGTAGCACAGTTACGCTTAGAAAACTCCATACAAACCCTTCTAACTTTTTTTGGGTCAACCCAAAAGAAATTAGAAAAGACTTAGCTATAGGCCTCGTGGTTTGACTGGCTAAAAAGTGATACTTTCCCGACGTTTCAAACTCGTTTATTTCATAGCAAAATCCTGTTACTTCTGCGAGAGACTGAATTTAGCGTCTGTTGCCAGTAATAACGCTGTGATTGTTAAGCCTTAGCTAGTGACTTTTCCCTGTTTTCCGTTCGACTTAGATGTCAAATTGTTAAAATGCACTTGAAATTTGTTTAGCCACGTTTTAGCAAATTTAGTCAGATATATTCAGCTAGAAAAAATGCACGCGTGTAAAAAAAAACTAACTGATTAGCTAACAAACAAACTAATTACCTAACTTTTCTTAAAAACTGTATTTAGAACTATTACGTTACTACATTTTGTAACAATGACGCCCGGATGGCCGTGTAATAAACCAGATTTAACTATGAAAGAAACTACTCTTTATTTGGCCGCCATGACACCCGGAAAGCATGGCCCACACAAATATCCATGATCCTTTGCACGTTTGCAGTATCCGAGAACTTCCGCTAACACAACTTCCGGTAGACAATACTATCGATACATTACACATTTTACTCACTCTTTTAAATGCTGACATTTTGTACAAGATTTGATTGGAGCAAGTACGCAGTTGAGGAGTTTGACGGACAAGCAGCCTTGAAAGGTTTCGTTTCCAGAGGTATTACCCATCCTTTTTTTGGCACTAGAGCGTTTATTGTCTCACTAGAGCTGATTCGCGTTCCCGATGTTGTTTTACCATCAAGTTTTTTGATTTCTCTTGTCGACACCTTTTATCTTTGGCCTTAACTGTAACCCATTTTCCTGTCGTACAGTTTACAGTCGACTCTCTCTTAACGGACACCTCTATAAGACGGACACCTAACTAAAACGGACACCTAGAGTTGGTCCCTGCCTTGCTTTACTCCCTTTATTTGACTGTCAATAAGACGGACACCTCTCTTAGACGGACACTTACTGCCGGTCCCAAAGGTGTCCGTCTTAGAGGGAGTTGACTGTATTTGTTTGCTTGCGTATGAATACAAAGTACTTAAAGCAGTTTCTTTACTTTTGTCATTGTTTAGTTTGCTTGGCTACTGAGTTATCTTTACTATTTACCCTGTGCAGCCTGGCCCCACACAGTAATTTTTAAGGAGTTATAATAACTCCTCTAGTGGGGTTAATTTAACTCCTTACAGTGGAGTTATTTTTTGGGGAGTTATTTTAACTCCAAAAAGGAGTTTAAAGAACTCTTTTTCAGGCCGTAAAAATGACCCCTGACATTGAGGAGTTAAAATAACCCCCAAAAAGGAGTTATCCTGCACCTAAAATTTTTACAACGCTTTCAGAGTTTAAGTAACTCCTCCAAAAAGAGTAAAAACATCCCATGTAAGGAGTAAAAATAACCCCATTTTCGGAGTTATGTTAACTACAGACTGGGTGTAAAAAGAACTCTTTTTCAGAAGTAAAAAATGATCCCAAATTAGGAGTTAAAGTAACGCCAAAAAAAGGGGTTATCCTGTACCTAAAATTTTTACTCCATTTTTGGAGTTATAATAACTCCCTAAAAATTACTGTGCAGAGGGTTTCGTCCGTCTGGTCACTCAATCACCTATCTCTTCACAACTTAGATCTTCATGTCGGTGATCGATGTACAGTGAGGAATATGCTCATAGAAGGAGGAATATTTGTATGCACTGCACTTGCTTTGTTTTATGGCTTATAAAAAGACAAATATTATATTTATTATCATTTAGAGCAGGCTTTTCAGTAGTGATTGACCGCGTGCTCTTTTGTTTTGGTTTATGGCTTATAGAACGAGGAATAAAATATCTGAAGCGGGGTTCTTTTGGTTTATGGCTTTTAAAACCCTTTATCTGGTAATCGGACGGAGGCAAAAAAATTGTCAGCGGGCATCTCCATTAGTTTTGGGTGACCTGTGGTGAGTGGATCAAAGACGAGAACAACATGGGCGACATGTATGCTGTTTGTTTGGTCAATTTTAGTCAAATTTTCGATATATTATGGACCTTAACGGCACGTGAACTTTAATGATGGTGACGGGACACGAAGATCCTTCAGCTTTGGTTATATTTTGGGGATTTTTCTTGGGTCTGGCCGTTTTTTTCGCTGAGTTCTGCAACGAACCACGAGGCTGAATGCTCAAAGAGTTGAACTTTCAAGTGTACGGTGCTGTGGAGGTAAGATGCTGGATTTACAAGCTTGAAAGGTAACTCAAAGCAAAAGTTGTCATTTTACAAAGAAACATGTGGAGGAAGCGCCATATTTGTATCGACCGGTCAACGGTTTTAGCCATTCTTTCATAGTTCTTACGCTGTTTTTAATTATTCTGCGTTCTGGGTTTCAAAACAAGTTGTGTGGCATTGGATCGATATTGTACTGTCTTTGAAAAATGTTGCTGTTTGGAGTAATCATACGATGATGATCTTTATAGAAAACCATTTTGAAACATATTTTTGTCAAGTTTTTATTTTTTAAAAAAACCTCAAAAATTGGTAGCTTCAAGGAAAATTTATCCCCCCCCCCGAAAAATAAACAAAAAACAAAAAACAAAGAAAAAAGGGAACATAAAACATTATGGAACATGAAAAAATTACATTGATTTTTTTGGAAAAAAATATTAGTGAAAAAAAATTGTAATAACAAAATAACATGACATAAAAATGAAAAATATGGAAAAAAAGAAGAAGAAACTGGTATCATTTCCAAGTATCAGAAAACAATATTTTGTCATTTGCATGGACCCTCACTAGCACAACAAATTAATATAGTGTGACAAAATAATAGCGGAGCTCCCGCGCGCGAAGCGCGCGCGCAACGGAGCACCATGGGTAAGAAAATTTGGTAAACTATCCATCTGAGAAAATTTGGTTATGACGTAGCGTACGCCCGCCCGTCCGTACACACACTTCATGTAAGCCGATGTCAAATGTCACAATAGATCTTGCACAACTTGACTAGCCTCTTAGTTATGTAAGCCATCCGTATGAGTACGATTAGATTGACAGCTGTCAAAATCAGACATCCGCTGACAACTATCACATGACCGTCTCGTGGGCTCAGATAAAAGACCAGTCGTTTTGCCCCTATATATAAGCTGATATAATACGTCACACTTACCAATTCAACATAAAAACGAAACTACGCCAGGCAAGGCTGTCAGTTGGCTGACAGTCGTTTAAAGTTACATTGGCAAGCCAAATTAAGGTCAATTGACAGCTGTCAAAATGGGACATGTGCAGACCACTATCAGAAAACTAATAACGAGGGCTCAGGTTCGCTCAGGTACACGATCTGGCATTTTCCACTACATGCCGGATGGAATTGCCTACTCACACTCTTAGTCTGTTAATTCGAATATTCGCCATTCTAATGAAGGTTAATTGACAGCTGTCAAACTAGAGTATACGCTGACCATCATCACCTGAGTGGATCGCGGGCTTATTTTTTGTATCTATTACGGTCACGTAGTGTTTAAAGTTTTGCGCTGATATTTTATTTGATCACGGGCTCAATTCGAAGTCCCATAGCTTTATAGAAAATCTATCCATCCTAGAAAATTCGGCAATCACGTGACCGTACACCGACCACCCGACCTTCCGTCCGTCCGCACCACAGGCATACTAATGACTTGTTTAATCTCACACTTTCTAGCTAGTTTGGGAGCCTGCAACCTGATATTGTACATCCATGTTTTGATTAATTGACAGCTGTCAAAACAGTGTTTCTGCTGACCGGTATCGCCTGACCGTATCGCGGGCTCAGGTAACGACCCTCTGAGTTCGAGTAATATTTTGAAGGTATCCGCTGACAAGTTGCTACATTTCAAATGATGGCAGGCTCAAGTTCAGTTTTTTTAAAATGCATATGAAATAAGTCGTGTTTCATGAGCCGCACTTTTAAAATGTTGATTTCGAACTGATCTCGGACACAAAAATTCAACCGGCTTTCACATTTACATGCAGGGAAGGTAATCGCTTTTGACTTTTCTCACTGTCACGCGTTGATCACGCTCTACGTCCAATTTTTATGTTCTGATTGGTCAAAATTTGACAGGTGAGTTTATGCGGAAAATTTCTGCAGCGTCTGGAAACTTGCTTGCTGATAGCTGGAGCTGAGAGAGTTTTGTGTCATCTTGTGATGTTTTAAACTGTCTTTTTCTACTTTGTGTACAAAATGAAATACAGCTGCTATCAAGATTGTTCTGTAATTCGTTGGTTTGTATATTTCGCTTTTTGTTGACAAATGCACCGCTTGTCAAAGTCATTGGAAATCCGATTTCGGATGGCATCGTTTTCAAAAATGAGCTTACTCACTTGCCCTTGCTTGAGGCGTAAGAGGGTTGAAAAGTCTCAAGCGATTTGATGACGACACTTGATGACCTTCAGAAGCAGCATCTCGACTGGTAAGCCTGAGCCATTATTGTTTTTGATGTGTTTTTTTTTCGGTTTCCTGAAGTCGAGCGTATGGTTTATGCGGCTTAAGTTAAAACACGAGCAATGATCTAGCCTACAATAGTATCAGGTTTAAAAAGCCTTTAGACATTTTTTGACCGGCAAATTCAAAGAAAAGGTTCAGAAGATTAATTAGTTATGATTTTGGCCGTAAACAGAAAGCTCTGAGCGATTTTCTTGCCTCGAGTTCATCTTGAAAAAGAGCGAACACCGGGAAGCCGGCTTAAAACATAAATAAGCTTATGCTTGCCTGACTCATGATTTTCTGAGACACTTTACTCTCAATACTTCTCTTCGTGAATGAAAATTATTGTCTCTGTACATGTTTCACCGAATTAAACTTATTTTATTGATTGTTAGTAGTCCCTCTCGCAATTTTCATCGGTGCTTGTTTCCAGTCAAACATAAACATCGCATGCAGGAATACTCAAAACGCCGCGCGTAAATATCACTCGCTTTTAAAGATTACACATTACAAAATCTTACACAGTTTAATGAATAAAGGGAAATAAAACCTAAACATAACAATTTCTTTATCATGTTGAAGCGTAAATGGTAACTCTATTAATCGCACTGCAAATTTGGTGCCTGTCAAAAGTGAGAACCCGTCCGGCTGGCCGAAAAGTGATTTTGGGAATTTTTTTTATCGTTTTCATTAAAAGCCCAAAATTATTACCCTGCATATCACATAAGACCAGATTTTTCTAACAGAAAACGTTTTATAATTCAATGCTATAATTTGTTGTGCAAAGGAAGGGCGTGCTTTGACCGTCGTGGATATTGAATGAGTGCAAATTCTCTTACAAAATTGTGAAAAACTGCAGAATTATAGGTTTAAATAGGGCAAAAAGGAACAAATTCTGTCCGAGGTCTGTGTATACTGTTTACCTGAGACGTGATGAGAAAAAGTATGTTTAAAAGGCTGGTTTACACGCCACCAGATTCGTTGCCAAGATTTACTAGTAAACTAAACTTGTTGAACACAAAAAATCCGGCCTGATTTTTATTTTGGCCACTCTTTTAGACAGAGGAATGCAACGTGTAAATTGGCTGTCACCAAGGACTATCGTGGTGCATGTGTTTCTTAAAATTATATTTCGGGGTTGTCCAATTATCCATAGTCTCTCTAACGGAGCAATGTTGGAGAGACTGGTGAATGCCACATTATGATGCTACAGCTAATGCAAATATAATACACGAATAGGTCTATTTGTTTTCCAGGCCTAATCTACTGTGATCGAACATGATTGCTATTTTTCGGTGTACAAATAACTTGATGTAAAATTTGTTTCACTCTTGGACGGTCAAATTCTGATTTTTCTCTAAAATCACTCAGCCTTTGCCGCAAAAGTCAAAGTACCCTGATCTGTGGACTACAAGTTTATTGTTTGATTTAACCCATTCGCCCCTGAACCGCCCGTAACCGCCCGTGCGGATCCAGGTCCTTTCTACCCATTGTGACGTCATCAGTTTTAACGGTCAAGGACAACTTTCTTCACTAACTTGTGCAGAGTGAAGAGATCTTTCAAACCATACCAGAATGAGCACAATTCAGTCAAGGACACCGGAGAAACAAGCAAAAAACCACGTGACATTGACCTGAAAATCTCCATGAAAATCTTGTCCCATTACCCACCTACCTTTCCTTTCGCCTAATCCTAAGATCCTAAAAGCTTTCCTAAAAACTCTTCCCACCAAAATCAAGCCTACTAAATGCCCAGCAAGAGAAAAAAAAAATGAGGCAAGAAAAGCAAAAAAAGAAGGGAGGAGAGAAAGCGAAAAGTAAAAGTCAAGACTGCTGTGTCACTTTTAAACCCAAAAACTATGTCGAAATTTTGCTTTCTGCGCATGCCCGAACTTCGCAAGCTGATATTTTGCATCTGGATCGGAAGACCGCGAAGTGTTCGACCTGTAAACCAGTTTGTGGTAAGTTTTAGCTCTTTATAGCACGACAGTGACCAGAAAACCACTCGACTAGCTTCAAAACGCTTTTTTCGGCAAAATCTCTAGGAGCGAATGGGTTAAATTATGAATTTATTAATGCGAGCTTCGCTTTTAGCCCTGGCTAAATCTATATATTATTGTTTTCTCATACATGGAGATGATACACCTGTACCAGTTTCTTTTTCTTTACGATGTTTTTATTTTATTTTTGTTTTTGTTATGTTATTTTTATATTTCTTTTGTTATTATAAATTTTTGCAAAATTGAATTATTATTAGTATTATTATTATTTATTAATATTATTTTTTTTCGTAAAAATTAATTTACTTTTTTCATGTTCTGTGATGTTCTGGGCTGTTCTGCAATGTTCCAGATTTTATTGATGGCCGACCAAAGAGTTTGAGTCAATACTTCATAATGTCAAGATCAATGCCAAGAAACAAAATAATTCTTTGTTGGTAGTATTTTTGGCAACTTTTATGTCCTAACCAGAAATTTACCAGTTAAAGGGTTAAACGACAAATATTACATTTCAATCGTGCTTGTTTTGGTTTATCACTTACAGAAGGCAGAATGTTACATTCAATAGTGTGCTTGTTTTGGTTTATGCTTACAAAGCAAAGTCTATTGAAATGCACCTGCTTCGCGAATATTATGCTTTTGCACAGCCCTTGTTTTGCTTTAAAGCTTATGGAACGAGGAGGTTGAGGAGTATTACATTTAAAGCGCGCTTGTTTTGGTTTTTGGCTTATAGAACGAGGAATATTACTGTTGAAGCATTTTTATGGTTCTTGTTTTGCTTTATGGCTTATATAGCTTGTATGACGAGGAATTAATGGTTAGCATCAGTACTTGTGATGCTGTTCTAGATATCTAACATGGGGGAGGGGGGTACTGGGACTAAGACAGCCTTTACCTTAGCACAAAGTTTTGCATAGATTGCATGAGTACTATTCCATTTGGTTTATCACGTTATTTTACTCACAAACTATCCAGTGCTTTTATGACCACCTTTTATACTAAGTGCCAGTAAAAGTACAAGTAGTTTGTATAAATTCAGGGCCCAGCATCTCATAGACTCACTTGCAAGATAGCTCCGCTACCAAACTGAGTCATAAGTTGCAGCTTCTACTATTTTTTTTTTATAATTCACTGTGATAATTTAGCAGCTGTTTATATTATCAATAAAGGGAGTACTCCTCATCCTCTTAGTATGTATGTACTTAGACTCCTGTTTTGGCTTTCAGCGATTTACAACTTTAGGTTTGCAGCTGTTTCTGTATGTCTAGGGTCACCTCAACACCCTTACAGATTCAGTGTCTCGCTTACATGAACCTAGCAAATGTTTAGCCTTCTACCATCATCTCCATCCAGCAGGTGCAACCTCGCCAACCTCCTGCTGACAGCACTCCACTGACTCAGCATGACCTTACACAATTGCAATTTCCTTTTTTCCAGGCTCCCAGGACCCCCAACTGGCACAGCAACTTCAAGAAGAAATTTATCAGTATCACTTTCACACCTCTGCTGAGGGCACTAAAGCATCATATCACACCCACAGGACTAGTTATCTCTGGTTTTGTGAGCATATATGTTACCCTTCCCTCCCAGCCCAATCAGTATGCTGCCTTTTTAGCTCACAGTCTCAAAGCCACTTCTATTCCCAATTACCTAAATATTATTGGTATTCTACATAAGGAATTTAACCTGCCTTATCCCCTCCTGGAAAATTGGCCCTTACAGTCTCTCTTAACAGACTGTCTGGGATTAAGCGGGTCAAAGGTATGCCCACGTGTCCAAAAACAACCCATCACCCCCAGCATTTTGGGTCATATTTACTTGCACCTCAACAAGCGCTCTAGTTTTGATGCCTCCTTCCGGGCTATATGTTTGGTAATTATTGTGGTATGCTCTGCAAGAGCCATCTCCCTTTTAAATGTGCACGTTCCTTTGATGCCTCCCAGCAACTCTTATGGTCGGATTTTACTTAGTTTAGTGGTTTAGTTAGTTTTGGGCCATATTTAAATTGTTGTTCTTAATTTTAGTGTCAATTTTAGTATTATGGCGGTTAAAAGGGCCATCCCTGGGGTGGTTCTTCTTCCACTGCCATTTATATCAGACTCCCCCCTTTGCCCTGTTACGGCAGTTAAAAGGGTTATCCCTGGGGTGGTTCCTTCTTCCCCTGCCATTTATACCAGACTCCCCCCTTGCCCTGTTACAGCAGTTAAAAGGGTTATCCCTGGGGTGGTTCTTTTTCCCCTGCCATTTATACCAGACTCGCCCCAGTTTGCCTTGTTACAACAGTTAAAAGGGCTTAGTGCACTTTACCTGTCAGGCGTCGCCTGACTCCCAGGCTTTCGCCTTTCCTCCAGATTTAGTCCTCGTGCATTTCTCTTATCCCTGGTTTTTGAAAAAGGTTGAGTGCTATTCTCTCTGCCATTGGGCCCTTGGCCAAAGATTATGCTTGCCACTTCTTCCGTAGGGGAGTCTGCCCCTTTGCCCTTCATTCCGGGGTTCCTGTCGAACTTATTAAAATGCTTGGGGACTGGCATTCGGATGCTGTGTTACTTTACCTTACGGTCCCTCTTGCCATTAGATTGCAATCCGTTAATACCATTGCTAAGTCTATCCTCACTACAAACATTTCTACTCCACAACCTACTCAATTTGGGTGTTACCTGTTTTGTTTTAATATTATATATATATTGAGTGATTACCTATTTTACATTTTTTAATAAAGGCTGTCATAGTTCCAATCTTGCCTGGGTCGTGGATCGTACGAACCGTAACACACTATGCCCTTATGTAATATTGAGATGCGCGCTTCGCATGTGCTCAGAATTCGGACTGTTAGCAATGCTGACAGATGCTAACGGTTTGTACGCAGCGTACGATCCGTCAACTGCTCTTAAGGTTCCTTAACAGGGCGGCAGTATTGGACAGGAAAGTACTGCTCAGCAGCTCTCATTTTAATTGTCACGCACATTTTAGGATTTCATCTACAAACTAAGCTGGCTTATCGTAAAGTGAAAAAGTGCATCGTTTCATATGTCGAAAGAAAAAAATCTCTGTCGTAAAAAAAATCATTACTTTTGCTCAAGTAACACAGAGAACTTTTAGGGGTCGTTCTCAGGGGCGGATCTAGGGGAGGGTGCATGGGGTGCGCACCCCCCCCCCCCCCCCCCCCCCCACCGAGATGACCTGCGGTTTTCTACTACAACTGGTATTCTGCCAAAAACAGACAAACTATGTGGTTTATTGGTGTTGAAATAGAGCAAGAGACGAGTGCACCCCCTCCTAAAAAAAATCCTGGATCCGCCCCTGGTTCGAAAACTGACCCCATGCTTCGGGCTGAGTATATTTTTAAAATCTTGAACATCAGGGGCAAACTTATTACCCTGAGAATAACATCTCTTTTTGTATCACCGTGGATACATACCTACGGTTGGGAAAGTAGAAGTAAAGGAACACGAGGGGAGGGATGGGTAGGGAGATATGATGTAAATTGTAGATAATAATGATAATAGATAAACTAAAGATCGTTGTAGATGTTTATACATGAGACTATGTACATTACTCTACAATCGGATGTGTGCACTGTAACCATTGAATTTGGTGTGCGATAAAATCTTCATTTGGACTATGCAATAAAAGTCATATTTGTTATCTTCAGAAGAGTTCTGTCATAGGCGCTTGACTGGCGTCGGTCAAACTGCATTTGGTCTTAAAAGTGTTTTAGGTTTTTGAACTGACTTACCAGTATTGTGGTACTGTCAGTCAACCTATTGAAATCATTCAGGGGCACCCAACGACCGTTTTCTGGGAAATATCTTTCGGAGCCCTCTATAATGGCTAAAATTTTCGGGACCCTTAAAAATTTCGAAAATATTTCGTGGTGACTGTTTGTTGGGCTCAGAGTTTCGGGATTTGTGTGGTTTGTTCACCTTAGAATTTCGGATTTTGTAGTAATCTCTAGATTACCGCACCTTTCCGCACCTAGAAATTTCGTAGCTTTCGTAGTACGTAATTTCTAGATTCTGATTTCGGCTTAGCAAAATTTCTAAACCCGGCTGACAGCCTCATTAGCGACAATTTCACACAACTGATTTAAAACCCAACGAAAGCACTCCAGGATGCATAACGAGCCATTTCAGATCATTTCCCAGAAAACGGTCGTTTGGTGCCCCTGATCATTGGATTCTTCATGAATAAGCGAATATTCGTTCAAGCACCGCGCCCATATATAGGATATTATGAAACTTGTCTAATTTCACTTCGCTCTGTTTTCACAGCCATAAAATGCATCTCTGAGCACTTTTGGGTCTTTTTGTATACAGACCGAAATGACAGTTTTCCCTACGCTTTCATATACTTCAACTAGTGAAATCCCTCCCCTATCATCAATTATACCTGAAGCCTGAAAAAGTTCCCCATTCGGGCGGAGCCTCCCCGTAAAGGCCATTATAGGGAGTACCCCCCGGGGGGCTTTTCATTATCTGAAAGAAAACCTTCATGTTTCTACTATGAATGACATTCAGTTATTAAAGATATACCGACTAGGTAGCAAATCCGATCTCTGGGGCGAACAAGAACATCCGAGACTGGAGGGGATGAGAATTCAAAAATTCTTTAACAGAAAGAAAACATGGGACCGTGGTTTTCCTGCCTCTTAGGCAGTGCACTACAACCAGAACAAAACCAGATTTTTGCTTCCTCCTTTCGCTGAACGTTAAAAATACAGTGCAAGTTTGAACGATGGCGACATTTGATTTATACAACTAGTGGAATCCTTCAGTAATATGGGGTTACATTTATCTGAGAAACTGCTTACAGTGGAGCCATCGCGCGGCACTGGGCTACCAAACGATACTTTAAAACAGTGTAAGGCTTTAAAGCGTAACGCTAGCCATAACCTACCCCCTTCACACATCTTCTTCTCCGGTTGTTTAAGAAATCGATATTGACAAACAGAGCCATCAACTGCACTTACCGAGCACGGAAAGAGAAAAATTGACTGATCTACGTAGCAGGCGTCAAAAGGGATAAGGGATTGGGAGGAAGCGGGGAGGGGTGGGTAGTTTGATTTGATACCATGGGATAAGTAGAGGATTGAAACCGGCAAACAACCTCAATCTCATGTAATGCGAAAATCATAATACCTTGACAAAATTTTAGCGAACAAAGAAAATTGGCAGGAGTTTAAGGGAAAACTATCTTTCGTAATATTACGACAGCACATCTACGACGTCAATTTAAATTCCATTTGACTTCAAATCACACACAAAGTGTGAGCCTCGTTAGAAGGTCACTCATCACCAACCATCCGGCAGTGTTCTGACAAAAACAGGAAACCTCACACCAACAACGAAGTCACAGGATTATTCTGCAAAACTCAAAATGTCTAAACTGTGAACTCCGTCTATCCTCAATTGAAAATTTTTTAAAGAAAAAGGCTTGTTTATTTGTTTTTGATTGCCTAAAAGGCAATGTTTGTAGTCCTTTCAAAGATTATTTTAATTTTTTAATCCACGATTTTAATACGAGGAACAGCGGGACCACCATTGCTTTGCCGAAAGTGAAACTTGACTTTGCTCAGAAAAGTTTTTACTTTTTAGGCGCTTCAACTTTTAATTTTTTACCTTTAAAAATCAAGCAAATTAGCTGTAGGATACTATTTAGGGAGTCTTTAGATCAATTTTTTGTATAGTGTAGTTAGTTAGTTGCGTATTCATTCTTATCTCATTTTAGTTTTTTATCCTTATATTATGTTATTATGACAGGACCCCTTTCATAACAGTGCTCCTGCACTGAAGGGCTATCCTGTATAAATATTCGTTATTATTATTATTATTAACTTCCTCAGAGGAAGATTCCAGCAAAAAGTTACAGCATCTGTTAAAAGAGCTCTTTGTGAGCTGTTTGTTGTTATTTCGTTGAGAGTAATATTAATAACTGTATATTAGATTTAATGTGACCCCTCATATGCTTCATTGGTTTTCAAATTTTCCTGGATGGCTGCATTTTGAGAGCTATTTCTGGAAGCACTTGCGTCAGCCGTTGGTTTTGACGACGAATGAAGAGTGAAACTGAAATTTGAAGGAAAGGAAAAATCCCATAGGTTCAACTTTTTCTTGGTAGAAGGATTGATTGTTGCTTTAGGTAAGTTTTGCACAAGTCTGTTACTTTGTGGGGGAAAATGCAATTGAGTTTTATACTTATTACAAAGCATAATTTCCTCGTAGACCCTTTCGGCGTGACAAATCAAGCGAAGTATCAAGGCTACTTGGAATTTATAACTAAGGTAGGCATTGCATTAGCTGAAGTTACACTGGAACTCCAAGGTTCCTTTACCTTACAAAAACATTATATTTCGTTACCAACTCTCACGCATTTTGCTTGAGTCTCACGCCTGCGGACCGACAGACATCAATATCACTCATTACGAACAATTTCTCACGCCTGAATCACAAATCGAAACAAATTGTTATTTAATACATTAGTAATGACGAAAATTGAATTCGATTTCCACAAACATATTCCAAAAAGGCAGAAAAGGCTTTTGAATGATGTGTCTTTACGAAATCAATTAAAACACGCTAAGGTTGTCGTGTTTTCCTTAGTGCTCAAAGGTCGTCGGAACATTTTCGGAAGTTTTCGGTAAAGTTTAGAAGGTTTCGGAAAATTATCGGAAATCCTCGGAAGACGCTGGGACGTTTTCGAATTAGGCATTCATGGCAAGGCGAAAATCTCACGCATTTGACCCAGAAAAAGTTGGCAGGTATATGGTTGTTAATCTCCAGGAAACGTTTGTCAAAGTATATCTGTTTAATAAGGCCGTGTTGTCTATGATCTTTCAGATCACAGGGGAGTTTTTTCAGCGATAGTAGCCATCATGTAGGATTACCTCTCAGCTCGTTCACTGATTTATTATGCATACATGGTCATCATCCCACTATGTATACAGTTGAACCTCCATTAAGGCTGCATTCATTATGTTTACCTCAGGGTGGGGCAGAGGAATTTTTTTTTTGGGGGGGGGATCTCAAATTTTTGGAAAGGGACAAGGGGGTTTACCAAAATTTTTGACAGACGAAAAGGGGGGTTGCTAATTTTTTTTCTCCACCTACTAAAAAAGGAATGTTTTTTTTCCTTGATTTTTTTTTTATAAAAGAAGACCATCCTAATTACTCTTTGCTTGAAGAAAGCCTGGTTTGCTAGTTTATTTGCTTTATAAATACACTCTTTACAGGACTTTCATTATTAATATAAAAGTCAAGAGTTTTTATCGTAAAGCTTATTTTTTTTAAGGTCTTTTAAGTCAACAAAAACTACTTCAGTCTTTCTTTAACTGGAAAATTGCCAATATTTCTCTGTTCGACAGTAGCCACTGAACTCAAGACTTATGAATGGACTGAAATAGAGCTCTATAAACTAACACAAAAGCCGTACAAACTATTTTATAATTAGTATTCCTATGCAAACATTTTAACACTGGAATGTCTTTAAAGTGCTTGATGGCTAAAATAGCATACACAACTTGAAAAACGTGTCACCAGTTTAAAATGTGCTGACGAATGTTATTAAACTGTACAAGTTTAATGCTTGAAAACGCGTTGCAACTTTGAAAGAATGAAAGATGGTAAATTGTAACCTCAGTGAAACATATGCGAAAATGAGATGATCAGCATGGGCGTCGATAAAACCAGGAACATGGAACATTCAAAATAAATAACATAACATAACATAAAAACGAAAAATAAAGAAACAAACCAAGAAAGAAAGAAAAAGAAACTGGTATCATCTCCGAGTACGAGAAAACAATATTTTCCGCAATTAATTTTTTGGGCGAGTGAGGGTCCATCCAAATGACAGTAATGAGTGAAGGCTTGCTTCTAAATTCAAAATATATTAAAATGGGTCGCGAGGACGGGGTTTTCAAGCTTTCCTCACACACCCACCTCTTGTAAATGTTTGCCATGCAGTTTAACGGTTATCCATTTACGGCTTTGCGACCGTAAGAAGAGCTTAGGGGCTCGTCGCTTTGGACTTGGATAATTAAATTAAAGATTCACATTCGCCGTGAATAGTTGCAATGGCAGTGGTAGTGCAGCGGTAGTTTCTAACTGTTATCGGTTAGCCTGAATTTTAGCCGTCTCCCCCATTACCAGAAATCGGCGACATTTTGCGCCCGCGAAGTATGTGGCACGCGGTTTCAAATTATCAAGATGGCGGCATAAAGAAAGCAGTACGTAGAAAAAACAAGGACTGAAATGACACACTATCAAAGGATCTGAATCAATTTAATTTCTTTTTTGAGGTAGTCAATACAAGGGAGAATGAAAAAGGGGAAACTAGAGTCCGGGCTCCTGTTTGAATGACGATTTTAGAGAGAAGAAACAACTTCAGGGGCACCCAACGAGAATATAGTTCAAAACCACTTAAACATAGTATTGTTAAACGTATTTTAGTTTTTAAACGGTAGATATAGGCATATTTTTATCCCCTAAAAATTTTTGATCTGTTCGGATTTCCTAGCTGAAAGTCTGGTGATCCGAAAATTATAGGGATCAAAACTTACCTTTTCGTAAATTTCAGCCAGAAAATAGGGTCCCGAAAATTCTAGGTGACCTTTTAAGGGTAAAAATCCGTCAAAAATGGGCAATTATACCATTTTTCAGATGTTCGAAAATCCTAGGAGAGGCAGGCAAGCAAGTAATTTTACAAAAAATGTTCCGAAAATTCTAGGTCTCAAACCGTCTTCCGAACAGATATTTTCCGAAAATTGTCGTTGGGTGCCCTTGCAACTTCTTTTCATGCGTGACTTGGCAGAGTAAAAATAATTTTCAAAAATCAGGGCCCACAATACACTTAGCCAGCGATATTCTGTATAATAATAATCATATATGAAGTACCTACCTGTAAAGATGGCGATCAAAACAAACTGGTGACAGAAACCCTACTTTTCACAAGGAATAATAAGCGCAGTGGTGCGTTTTGTACCGCTTCTATCGCAGAAATGGATGTATTTTTACCTCTTTTATCGCAAATTTTGCGGCCATTTGGGGAATGGATCAAGGCTGATTTTTATCACTTTTTAAAGTTTGAACATCGATCGATGATTAGAGAGGTCGGCACCAAGGATTCACATCAACGAAATGTTCTAAAATGTGGAGAGAAGGTAGGCACCTCTAAGCTTTTTTGAAAGAATTAGAGAGCTCAAGGAACTGTAACAGCCGTTCGTAAAATGTGTTGTTTGCGGCCCGTTGGCGAACTTTCGAGAGACCAAAACTACCGTAAATAATGATATGATACGTACACTTTACATTAAGAGGTCGGCAAATGTCGTGTGTGCTACTTCAGATCTGAAATTTCTACTTCTTCAATTTTCTCCATACATTTCTCTATAACGATCGGCGGCCATTCTTAGAGAGCGGAAGGTCTGGGTCGAGTCTGGGCGTCCGCCATTTTGTCTTAAATTTCTGGTAATGCGCAAACTCCTCTTGCGACTCGAGGAGACATCTGAAATATCATGCTGACTGTAAACAGTATAGAAACTACTACGAATGTGAGTATTGTCCACTAAAATCCGAAGACAGGAGCCCCTATACTCTTCTTAAGTTCACAGAGCCGCCTAGTCTGTAAGTAATTCATGTCAACCTCAAGTGAAGCAAAGCACCTCAAGTAAGCAAATGTCGGTTATGTATAAGGAGACTATATGTTGGCTTGAAATGAGCTACTTACCGACTTGGCTTGACATGAAATACTGCACCGACATTTCAGACCATTGCAGAACCGTAAATGGATAACCGCCAAATGATTAACTCATGGCAAACAATTGCAATAGGTAGCTGGGTGAGGAAAGCTTAAAAAACCCCCCTCCTCGCGACCCATTTTAATATATTTTGAATTTAGAAGCAAGCCTTCACTCATTACTGTCATTTGCATGAACTCTCCCTCGCCCAACAAATTTTAATTTGTTGAGACAAAATAGTGTTTTCTCATACTCAGAGAGGATACCAGTTTCTTTTTCTTGATTATTTCATTATTTTTCGTTTTTTTTGTTATTTTACGTTATTATAAATTTTTACAAATTATTATTATTATTTTGTTATATTTTTTTTCATGAGAATTATTTTTAGTTTTTCATGTTCCGGGATGTTCCGGGATGTTCCGGAATGTTCCGGCATGTCCCGGAATGTTAAAGTCCTTTTATTGGTATACAAGGCCCTTCATGGCCTTGCACCTTCTTATATTTCTGACCTTTTGAATTTTAAAACATACTCTAGGTCATTGCGTTCTTCATGTAAAGAATATTTAGTGGTTCCAAGAAGCAGATTGAAAACATATGGAGACAGAGCTTTCTCTATTGCAGGACCTAAATTGTGGAACGATTTACCTCTAGAGATTAGGAAATGAGCTTCAGTGGCAACTTTTAAGCAATCCCTTAAAACTTTTTTATTTAAGTTAGCATATAGGTTATGAGATTCCTTTTGTTTTAAGATGTTTTTGATTTATATAGTAGATGACTTAGGCTATATTTGAATTTATATTGTATATTGTAGATATTTTATAATTTAGATATATATATATATTTTTTTATATTCTTTTTTGTAATTAGGTAGCGCCTTGGACAATTATTGGATTTTAGCGCTATATAAATAAAATTATCATTATTATTATTATTATTATTATGTTCCGGAATGTTTCGTGTTCCGGGTTTTATCGACGGCCGATCAGCATGTCACGAGCGTGGGACAAACAAAAAATCTGAGTCCCCGACAGCTCGAACCTATGACCTTCCAAACACCGGGTGGACGCTCTATCGACTTTGAGCTACGGAGAACTCATGGAGTTTGCATTGGACATTGCAACTTTCTTTGTGAAGGCATGTTCTAAACTTCATCATTGTCACCAAAACTCTCAGTACCCTCTTCATTTCCACCATCATCATCAGTAGCATTAACAACATCAAGAACACTTTGCTTCTTATAAATAGCACAATCTACATTTCAAGATAGTCAGTTCCCTTTGTTGCCGAGGTGCTTTAAGATGGAATTTGGGCCTGAAAACGTAGAGTGCTTGTACTTTATATCCTCTTCTTTACATATATATTTTGTTTTCAGAAAAATCTGTGAGAAGAATGAGAAATTAAACTTCTATCGAGCGGCCACCTCTATTAAGCGATCGGGGCCACCTTTTTGCAGTTGCAACAAGAGTTTCCCATTGTTGTCACCTCTATTAAGCGGCAATCAAGCACTTAACAGTCTAAGTTTGGCTTTATTTTAAGAATATGATGAAGGAAACTCACTGTCTGAGATAGAAGGTGAAGACCGATTGTGAACCATGCAGTAATGCTGCCCCCGTTGAGTGATTGTTTCAAAATAAAGTCATGTTTCTGCACGATTAAAAACCCGTATGATCATTTTTGACACTGTCTATGACGAACCTCCATTGAGAGGCCAACCTCCATTAACCCTGGCTGGTTCTTTGAGGGCGGCCGCTTAATGAAGGTTCAACTGTACGTACTCTAAATCATATTAATCATTAGTGTTAAATTATAAGAGCAAGCTACATATAGAAATCTTTCTAAACCGGCTCATCCTCGGACGGGTGTATTTAAAAAGAACTTGCAATCTTCGTAATTGATATAACACAAAGAAACTCAAAGACGTCAAGATAGCAGAGCTATACTGAAAGAAGTAGGAGGTAAAAAGGAAAAAAACGAAAAACTTCCCAGGTTTTCACACCGAGTAAGACCTACATGTAACCTGGAACCGAGCAGGGCGGGGGGCGGGGGCTTCCCTATTAATTTTATATGAACCATTATATAAATTTCTGAAATTCCACATCCTTAAAATAAATAACATTGCTTTCTCAGTGTTTTCGTGGTAAAGAAATACATTTTTTTTTCTTTTCCGCTAACAAGAGATGTTAACCCTTGGAATTAAGTTCCCCTTTTTCCGAAATTTGAGTGTTCTGAATGTTCGCGCTGGCCCGGTTTGTATTTCGTTGCCTACAGCTTTAGTATTTTAAGTGGAAGATAGATAACAAATGTACAATGCGTAGATTGATAACTTATGTACACCATGTTTAAACAATGGTAAATCTGTTTCTCAGTTTTCATTTCGATCTTTCTTACCAAAAAGAATGTCTTTTTTCTTTTTTTAGAGAAAACCCCAGACCATTAAGTCATATTACACAACGCTAAAAAACACGTTGAAGGATCACTATTTCTGGCAAACCAAATGCAACAGCGATAGACAAAATCAAATAATACAGGAGCTAATGCTAAGTAACCTTTTATTAGGTTTTAATTTTACTTTTAATCTCCGTTATCGTACGTTGTCCTATATACATAAAGAGAAATATGGTATCAACGGAAAAATGAAAGCACAACATATCTATACTTTTTTGCAGAAGAGCTGGAATAGCAAAGACAGCAAAAATGTGACAGCCACAACTATATTCTGGAAAAGCAGTAGATCTTATCTGCAATTTGTTATTGCAATGGCTGAGAAAGGACAAACAGAGGCGAATTGTAATCTTGAAAACCTTAACAAGATTGCCAATCAAGTTGGAGAGAGGAGAGAGGAAGAAAAAAGGAATAGTCATATTGGCGACGCCTATGTCAACTTTAAAGATTTCCAGAACGCAATAGACTGCCATGAACGAGACCTTAAAATATCCAGACAAGTGGGAGAAAGGGCAGAAGAAGGAAAAGCGTATTGTAATCTTGGCAACGCCTTTAGAAATCTTGGAGATTTCCAGAAAGCCATAGAGTACCATGAACAAGACCTCAAATTTTCGAAAGAAGTGGGAGACAGGGCAGGAGAAGGAAGAGGTTACAGGAATCTTGACGACGACTATGACAGTCTTGGAGATTTCCAGAAAGCCATAGAGTACCATGAACGATACCTCAAAATTTCGAAAAAAGTGGGAGACAGGGCAGGAGAAGGAAAAGCGTACTGCAATCTTGGCAACGCTTATCACAGTCTCGGAGATTTCCAGAAAGCCATAGAGTACCATGAACGATACCTCAAAATTTCGAAAGAAATGGGAGACAGGGCAGGAGAAGGAAAAGCGTACTGCAATCTTGGCAACGCTTATCACAGTCTCGGAGATTTCCAGAAAGCCATAGAGTACCATGAACGAGACCTCAAAATTTCGAAAGAAGTGGGAGACAGGGCAGGAGAAGGAAGAGCATACTGTAATCTTGGCAACGCCTTTAGAAATCTTGGAGATTTCCAGAAATCCATAGAGTACCATGAACGACACCTCAAAATTTCAAAAGAAGTGGGAGACAGGGCGGGAGAAGGAAGAGCATACTGTAATCTTGGCAACGCCTTTAGAAATCTTGGAGATTTCCAGAAAGCCATAAAGTACCATGAACGAGACCTCAAATTTTCGAAAGAAGTGGGAGACAAGGCAGGAGAAGGAAGAGGGTACGGGAATCTTGGCAACGACTATGACAGTCTTGGAGATTTCCAGAAAGCCATAGAGTACCATGAACGATACCTCAAAAGTTCGAAAAACGTGGGAGACAGGGCAGGAGAAGGAAAAGCGTACTGTAATCTTGGCAACGCCTATCACAGTCTTGGAGATTTCCAGAAAGCCATAGAGTACCATGAACGACACCTCAAAATTTCGAAAGAAGTAGGAGACAGGGCAGGAGAAGGAAGAGGATACTGTAATCTTGGCAATGCCTTTAGAAATCTTGGAGGTTTCCAGAAAGCCATAGAGTACCATGAACGATACCTCAAAATTTCGAAAGAAATGGGAGACAGGGCAGGAGAAGGAAAAGCGTACTGTAATCTTGGTAACGCCTATCACAGTCTTGGACATTTCCAGAAAGCCATAGAGTACCATGAACGAGACCTCAAAATTTCGAAAGAAGTGAAAGTCAGGGCAGGAAAAGGAAGAGCGTACTGTAATCTTGGCAACGCCCATGACAGTCTTGGAGATTTTCAGAAAGCAATAGAGTACCATGAACGACACCTCAAAATTTCGAAAGAAGTAGGAGATAGAGCAGGAGAAGGAAAAGCGTACTGTAATCTTGGCAACGCCTTTCACAGTCTTGGAGATTTCCAGAAAGCCATAGAGTACCATGAACGAGACGTCAAAATTTCGAAAGAAGTAGGAGATAGGGCAGGAGAAGGAAGAGCGTACTGTAATCTTGGCAACGCCTATGACAGTCTTGGAGATTTTCAGAAAGCCATAGAGTACCATGAACGACACCTCAAAATTTCGAAAGAAGTAGGAGATAGGGCAGGAGAAGGAAGAGCGTACTGTAATCTTGGCAACGTCTTTAGAAATTTTGGAGATTTCCAGAAAGCCATAGAGTACAATGAACGAAGCCTCAAAATTTCAAAAGAAGTGGGAGACAGGGCAGGAGAAGGGAAAGCGCATGGTAATCTTGGCAACGCCTATCACAGTCTTGGAGATTTTCAGAAAGCCATAGAGTACTATGAACGAGACCTCAAAATTTCGAAAGAAGTGGGAGACAGCGCAGGAGAAGGAAGAGAGTACGGTAATCTTGGCAACGCCTTTAGAAATCTTGGAGATTTCCAGAAAGCCATAGAGTATTATAAGAAGAGTCTTATAACCTTTAACCACATCAGGGGAAATCGCATATCTAATGACGAATGGAAGATTACCCTCAGGAATACGTATGATCATATTAACTTGAGGCTATGGGAGCTGCAGTTTAAGGAAGGTAAAGTCATCGAGGCACTTTTAACTGCTGATCAAGGACGTGCACAAGCCTTGAATGATCTTCTGGAGTTCAATTATGGCCTTAAAGGCCTTCGCCCAGAAACAGGAACACTTTCTGCAAGGCCAAGTGACTTTCCTAGTTACTTACCTTCAAATACAGCTTTCATTGGTATCAACGAGGAAGGAATAGTTCTCTGGGTGAGCAAGAAAGGAAAAGAAATCAAAACTAGAAGAACTCTGATTGACATATCCGTTACTACCTATTTTCAGTCTCTTTTGGAAACTACACATGAAGAAATAGGTGTGAGAGCTGATGTTAACTGTGAAGATCGCTCGTTAAGGAACACAAACAATAAAGAGTTAGCAGAAGAAAGATCCATGAAGCCAAAGTCTCATCCTGCATGTTTTGAGACAAAATCATTACAAACATTTTACAATATTATTATAGACCCTATAAGAGACTTACTCCAGGGCGATGAGGTTGTGGTCGTTCCACAAGGACCTCTGTATTTGGCGCCTTATGCTGCTTTCATGGACTTGAAATCAAAGTACCTCTGTGAAACTTTCAGAATTCGTCTACTTCCCTCTGTTTCAAGTCTTCGATTAATCCAAAATTGTCCAGAAGATTGGCACAGTAAGACTGGCATTCTTCTCGTCGGCGATCCATGGGTACAGGAGGTAGTTTATGAAGGAATGACGCTAGAGCAGTTAGAGTGGGCCGAAAAAGAAGTGCAGATGATTGGGGAAATTCTCCAAACTGTACCTCTCATTGGAAAGCAGGCAACAAAAGATGAAGTTTTGCGTCGTATTTCCTCCGTTGCTTTGGTGCACATTGCTGCTCACGGTAAAATGGAAACAGGAGAAATTGCCTTGTCCCCGAACACAACACGTTCATCCGTGAATCCAGCCAGGGAGGACTATCTCTTAACTATGAAAGATGTTCTAAAGGCGCAGATTAGGGCAAGACTTGTTGTACTTAGTTGTTGTCATAGTGCTCGGGGAGAGGTCAAATCTGAGGGTGTGGTCGGCATCGCACGGGCTTTTTTGGGAGCTGGTGCTCGTGCTGTTCTGGTGTCCCAGTGGGCGATCGACGACGAAGCTACTATGGAGTTCATGAAAGTTTTCTACCAACACATAATTCGTGGACGAAGTGCCAGTGGGGCCCTGAATAAAGCCATGAAATCCATGAGAGAATCTGACCGCTTTAGCGCAGTAAAGTACTGGGCGCCGTTTATCCTCATTGGTGATGACGTAACGCTTGAGTTTGAAGGCATCGATTAAGTAGCAAGGTATTTTGGGATATATTTAAAGCGGGGATCGTAATCCCTGCTTTGCAAACGTCATTTTAACTAACAGTTATTTCTGCCGCTTATAGGGCATGGAACCAACTTAACCGGTGCCACTTATATAACGTCAATCTGCCTATCACAGGTTGACAGCACCAAAAATGTCTGACTTTAGTAGTTTGTTGGGCAGTTAAACTACAAAATTTATTTTAAATCTAAGGATTTCTTTACATTTTAATGTGTCCGTGTCCCCGCTTGAATTCGTTCCTTGGAACTTACAGTCGAACTTGACGTAAGAGACGACCCAAAATTCCAAGGTCAAATTTCTGATCGCTTATTTTATGGAGGGTGGTCGCTTAGGAAAGTCTTCAGATATGGTAAATGCTCTATTAAGCTTTCCGTGGGTTTATTCATTTCAAGAACGTTTGAGAGAGGGGTTTATTTTATTAAGTGAAGATTTTGGAATCATTTCTTCATAAAGAACTAGAACGCTAAGTGGAAAAGTTCAGGCACATAAAGTGGGAGGTCATGAAACCGAAGATCAAAATCAAATCCGAACTTCCAGCTCGTGAACAAACCATATCGGATAATTAGTCCTCATAAAGTGTTACTTCGTGATAAATGAATACATCGATCATTCGTCTATTATGTAAGAATTGGAATAGGGGGCTTGAAAGAGAGAGGGGGTTTAATAACCGTCTCTTTCCCTGAAAAGAGGAGCTTATTAGAGATGGGAACTTAATAGCGGATTTATGGTATGCACCAAGTCTAGTCGTTGGTTGAAGTTACCGTGCAGTTTATTTGTGACCCTTTGCTCTAATTTGCTCTTTCAATTTAGGGCGTAATTTGATTCACCGTATTTCGCGTCCCAAATAAGAATAAATAGAATAAACTCGCTAGAAATCGCTTGTTTTAAGTTCCATTGCATTGCAATATCTACAAACATGATTTAAATAAAGTATTCTGTCTATATAAACTTTATATGGTCCACAAATTACGGTATAGAAGAGGTTTGAAACAAAACGTTTGCATATTCTTATTCCTCAATACGATCAATCGAGCGCACTCTTCGAAGTCAGTTGCGAAAATGTTTTGTCACCAGCTGAAATCACTATCCTTTTCTTCTGCTAGTTTGCTAACGTTGTTTTTACCGTTTTTGTTGTTGTTACTGTATAGGTATGATGAAGAATACACTGAAGCAGTTCCAGACCTAGTTGCCTGAAGTTGAAGTTAGTTTCTAATTTGTTACAATTACGAGGTGGAGCATTCCTCCCAAGAATAGAAACACTTTATTTTGAAGAGAAATTCATATGCTATTAATAAATAAGTTGAAGCTCTTTGTAGTCCTGAAAATTACAGCGTACGTTTCGTAGCTTATTTTACGACCAGTCGTGTGCACTTGAAACTTGTTTTATAGTCACCTGAAAAAGATCAGGAATCAGTAGTCAATTTCGGCTCTTTTCATCGTTATACCATATGTGACAAAGGCACTTTAGACGTGTCTACTGGAAATTTGATGTAGTTCTTTACTGTTTTATTAGTTACACAGTTGTATTTTTTAATTCTTTTGGCAGATTGGTGTAAGTTTATTATAGTGTCTAGAAAGGTCTCCATTCCAATACTGAAGTCAAATTACCGGAGTGTTCAGTTACTAGAGGTTAAATCACTAAAGTGTAGTCTTTTCTTTTAGTCGTATTTTGATAGGCGTAGGATTGCTATTAATAGTAATAATAATAGTAATAATAATTGTTTATTAACAGCATTTCCATAAAAAAGGGCTCTACATCTGCTAATAAAATATAAAATATATAGTATATTTTCAGCTAGAAAAAAATACGCTCATAAATAAGGAGCAGAAAATGTGCGTGGTAAAAGAAACTGTAACTAATTAACTAACAAGCAAACCAATCACCTAATTGTGGTTAAAAACTGTATTTAAAACTATTACATAACTACAATTTACGTCGCTCTTTTGAGATATCGTGGGTTTGGAAAGACCCAAAATTTGTACAAGATTTGATTGAGGCAGGTAGGGAGTTAAAAAAGTTTGGACGCACAGTCCTGAAAGGTATTCGTTTCCAGCTGTGCTAGGTTTTGTTGTCTCATCGTATGGGACTCCGGCGGTAAGGCTAACCGAGAGTACTTAGATAAGCTGCAAAAGAGTGCCGCTAGTATTATTGAACACTACACACGTAGTTTCACGATCGCAGATATCTCGCATGTTTGGTTGGCCTACGCTCCAGTACCGCCGGGACTATCTAAAGTGCATGCTAACGTGTAAGAGCCTCCATGGCCTGGCTCCAGCATATTTACTTTACGAATTTAGCCACTCGCGCGATTTCCATTCAAAAAACACGCGCCAAAGAGATTTGGCCGCCGCTAGCTAGGACAACAAAGGACCAGGTCTCCTTCAAGTTCAGCGGAGCCAAGATCTGGAACACGCTTTCTCTGGACCTGAGGAACGTTAATAAGTCTGCGTCTGGCCTAAAAAGGCACTTTAGATCTTAACAAAGTTGAGCCTCCGCTACTTTTTGTTACACGTTGTTGAAGCATTCTTTTTTATCTTTATTTGTCTTTAGTGTTTCTTTCTTTTTCATGAGGGCCCCATTCAAACCAGCCTCGCTGAACTGGGCACCGCTGACTAAATATTGTTTAAAATAAAATAATCTTTAAAATATGAATCAATCAGACCAGAACGTGTTCTCCATTTTTTCACAACCATAAAATGCATCTCAGAGCCCTTTTGAGCCTTTTTGTATACAGACCGAAATGACAGATTTCCCTTCCCTTTCATATACTTCAACTAGTGAAATCCCTACCCTTTCATACACCTGAAGCCTGAAAAAGGTACCCCTTCGGGCGTAGCCTCCCCGTATGGGCCATTATAGGGAGTACCCCCCCGGGGGGGCTTTTGATTATCTGAAAGAAGACCTTCACGTTTATACTATAAATGACATTCAATTACTAAAGATGTACCGACTCGGCAGCAACTCTCTGGGCGAACAAGAACATCCGAGACTGGAGGAGGTGAGAATTAGAAATTCTTTAACAGAAAGAAAACATGGACCGTGATTTTCCTGACTCTTAGGCAGTGTACTGCATAACCTGAGATCAGGCGTTATTTTTTTTTGGTTCTTTGCTTCTTTGGCTCGAGAGTTTAAAAAAATAACGCCTGACACATTTATTTAACAAGGCATCAACCGCACCCTAATTTACATAATCTGACGTCTGCTTGACCTGTCATGTTATTAGCCAATCAGCGTTTACCAGAAGGGAATCAAATTTTGGCGGGAATAATGTCTCTTTCGAATAAATTTTAGGGAAAAGAAAATGTTTAAGTACTGTCAGATGGCGCTTCCTAAGAAAAATTTTCAAATGTTTTTTTTTCGGTGATGAAATACTGCTAGTTGGAGCTGCCGTTCCTTTATTTAACAGTTTCAAATAATAAAGAATTTACTGGTAAAAGCTCGTTGACTTCGTTCTGTGCCGAAAGTTCTGAGAAAAGAATTAGGCTGAAGCACCATATTTCACGAACTGGAAAGTGATGTGAAAGCGTAGACCGCTCAGAATAATTCGCAGGTTTTCTGAAGGAGGAATGACAGGAATTACAGTCAAACCAGGTCAAGATTCTATTCATGAATTAATTATTTGGAAAGTGAACCCGTTCGTCGCTTCTGTAACTTGTAGCCAGTATCAAATTGCATTCAAAAGATCGGTGAATTATTGACTGCAATTTTTAGTATACGATGAAATGGAAAATGTTTCAATGGATGAAATTTCTATTTAGACATTTTTTCAAACTGGCAAGAAAACTGAGCCGGCAGAAGTTTCATAACGAACTCGCGTGTGTATTCACTGCTCATTACGCAAGCAAAAATGCAGACTGAAATCAACAACAACTAACGGATGACGGCGTTTTGGCCAATCGGATCAGCGCAAATCGTCCGTATTGTTTCCTATCCAATCAGAAAAAAGTCCAGATTCTGCCTTTTTTGCATGTGATCTGTGAAAGAAATGTATCATGCCCTCCTCCCAAAAACAGATTACAGAGAAAAAGGGAGAGGGTATGATCGCAGGCTATGCACTGCAGCCAGCACAAAACCAGAGTTTTGCTTCCTCCTTTCGCTGAACGTTAAAATACGGTACATTTGTGCAATGGCGACATTTGATTACAACTGGTGGAATCCTTCAGTAATTTGGGGTTACATTTAACTGCCGAACTACTTACAGTGGAGCCAGCGCGCGGTACTGGCTACCAAAAAATACCGTAAAATTCCGAAAATAAGCCCCTCCTTGTATAAGCCCCTCCAATTATAAGTCCCCCAAACTTTTAACGTAAAAAACCCTCCGTTTCATCGCCCCTCCGAATATAAGCCCCCCGGGGGATTTTACTTGGAAAATTACCCTCAAACACAAAGTAAAACAAAGCAAAAACGGTAAAATTCCTTCCAGCTATAAGCTTGCCCAATCAATTAGAAACGCAAATTTCCCTCCGAACATAAGCCCCTGCGAATATAAGCCCCTCCAAAAATAAGCCCCTTTAAAAGGGCCTTTGAAAAATATAAGCTCCGGGGCTTATTTTCGGAATTTTACGGTACTTTAAAACAGCATAAAGCTTTGAAGCGAAACGGTAGAACCCATCCCCTCACGTCACACATCTTCTTTTCCGGTTTTTTAAGATAGCAGCCTCGTTAGAAGGTCAATCATCACCAAGCATATCCGGCAGTGTTTGGAGAAAAACAGCAAGTCACAGACCAACTTCCATCTGTTATAAGATCTTTTTGTGAGCTTTTTGTTATTTTGTTTAGAGAAGTATTAAAAAACCTTATATTTAGCCTGCAGTGCAGGCGTTTTTGTCGGGCGCGCGAATGTTTTTGCTCGCGAAAGCGCCATGTTGAAACTCCCGAAGAGAGGAGGAAATGGGGCGAGTCAAATGGAGCGGGGACGGGGCGGGGAGAGAGAAGAGAAACCACCTGCCCGAAAACACTGTGAAAATGACGAACACCTCCTAATTAGTCGCGCTTGACCGCTCTTCCGGAAATAAGTAGCCCACTAATCAAAAACGAAGAACTATTGCACCTGAAGCTCCCTTCACTTCCGATAAAATAATAACAAACACATGTGTAGTGTACAAGGTGTTAGCAAGAATTTTTTGTCTCCCTCCCCCTCCTCCATTTCCTTCTTTCGCCCTCGCACTAAGGGTTACTATTTCTACTCACCCCAATCTTCCTCTGTCATAAAATCAAAGATGGCCGCTACATCAATAGGAACATGAACAAGCTTTCGCCCGCCTAAACTACGCCTGCACGGCAGGCTACTGTATATTATATTTAATGTGACCCCTCATATGCTTCATTAGTTTTCAAATTTTCCTGGATGACTGCGTTTTGAGAGCTATTTGTGGAAGCACTTACGTCAGTTGGTTTTGTTGACGTATGAATTTAAAGGAAGGGAAAAATCCCATAGGTTCAACTTTTTCTTGGTAGAGGGGTTGATTGCTGCTTTAGGTAAGTTTTGTACAAGTCCTGTTATTTTGTGAAGGAAAATACAATCGACATTTATACTTAAACTTGTCTTACAAAATATAATTTCCTCGTAGATCCTTTCGTCGTGACAAATCAAGCGAAGTATCAAGACCACTCGGGAATTTATAACTGAGGTACGCATTGCACTAGCTGAAGTTACACTAGAACTCCAAAGTTCCTTTGCCTAAGAAATGGATTATATTTCGGTAGGTTGTTAATCTCCAGGAAACTTTCGTCAAAGTATCTCTCTGTTTAATAAGGCCGTGTTGTCTATGATCTTTCAGATAGCAGAGGATTTTCTCATGATCATGTGGGATTTCCTCTCAGCCCTTTCACTGATTTATTACTCATGCATACATGGTTATCATCCCACTCTGTATACACTTGAACCTCCATTAAGTGGCCACCTATTAAGCAGCCATTCTCCATTAAGCGGCCAGTAATCAATGCCCCGAAATAATTGAAGAAAAGAATGGGAAAGTAAACCTCTATTGAGCGGCCACCTCTATTAAGCGATCGCGGCCATCTTTTTGCCTTTGTAACGATAATTTTCCCATTGTTGTCACCTCTATTAAGCGGCCATCAAGCACTTAACAGTCAAAGTTTGCCTTTATTTAACAATAGGATGAAAGAAAACAGTCCTAGATAGAAGCTGACGACCGATTGTGGACCAGTAATGCTGCCCCCGTTGCGTTTTTGTTGTAAAATATAGTGATGCTTCTGCTCGGTTATAAAGATTATGATAATTTGTAACACGGTTTATGACAAAACCTCTCTTGAGCGGCCAACCTCCATTAACCCTGGCGTTAAGCGGCCACCTGCTGGTATCCCGAGGGTGGCCGCTTAATGGAAGTCCAAATGAACGAACTCATAGTCATTTGTGTTAAATTATAAGGGCAGCAGGCTACATACAGAAATCTTTCTAATCCGACTCATCCTGGACGGGCGTATTTGCAATCGTTGTAAGTGATATAACATGAAGAAACTCAAAGAAGTCTAGATAGCAGAGCTATACTAAGGGAAATAGGAGGTAAAAAGGAGAAAAACTCCCCAGGTTTTTACACCGAGTAAGACTTAAGCTGGAACCTAGCAGGGCTAGGAGCCTGGGGTGTCTTCCTTATTCTATATGAACCATTATAAATTTCTGAGAATCCACCAGCACAGCTTAAAATAACTGTGGCTTTCTCAGTGTTTTGGTGGTAAAGAAATAGATTTTCTTTTCATTTGCTGTACACTCGTATTCCGCTAGCAAGAGATGTTAACCCTTAGAAATAAGTACATTTTCCGAAATTTAAGAGTTCTGAATGTTTCCGCTGGCCCACTTTGTTGCCTACAGCTTTAGTATTTTCAGTGAAAGGTAGATAAATGTACAATGAGTAGGAAGATAACTTATATGTTTAAACAATGGTAAATCTGTTTTTTAATTTTCTTATTTAATTTGGATCATTCTTACCAAACAGAATGTCTTTTTTCCTTTTTTTATAGAGAAAACTCCAATCCATCAAGTCATATTACACAACGCTAAAAAACACGTAGAAGGATCACTATTTGTGGCAAACCAAATGCAACTGCAATAGACAAAATCAAATAATGCTGGAGCTAATTCTAGGTAAGCTTTTACTCTAGGTTTTAATTTAATTTTCAACTCCGTTATCGTACATAAAGAGAAATAGTATTAACGGAAAAATGAAACCACAACATATCTATACTTTTTTGCAGAAGAGCTGAAATAGCAAAGCCAGCAAAAATGTGACAGCCACAACTATCTTCTGGAAAAGCAGTAGATCTATTCTGCAATTTGTTATTGGAATGGCCGAGAAAGGACAAACAGAGGCGAATTGTAATCTTGAAAACACCAACAAGATTGCCAATGAAGTTGGAGAAAGGAGAGAGGAAGAAAAAGGGAATAATGACGACGCCAAAGTCAACTGTAAAGATTTCCAGGACGCTCTAGACTGCCGTGAACGAGACCTCAAAATATCCAGAGAAGTGGAAGGCAGACAAGGAAAAGGAAGAGCTTACTGTAATCATGGCAACGCCTATGACAGTCTTGGAGATTTCCAGAAAGCCACAGAGTACCATGAACAAAACCTCAAAATTTCGAAAGAATTGGGAGATAGGGCAGGAAAAGGAAGATCGTACTCTGATCTTGGCAACCCCTTTAAAAGTCGTGGAGATTTCCAGAAATTCATAGAGTACCATGAACGACACCTTAAAATTTCAAAAGAAGTGGGAAACAGGGCAGGAGAAGGAAGAGCGTACTGTGATCTTGGCAACGCCTTTAAAAATCTTGGAGATTTTCAGAAAGCCATAGAGTACCATGAACGACACCTGAAAATTTCGAAAGAAGTGGGCGACAGGGCAGGAGAAGGAGAAGCGTATGGTAATCTTGGCACGGCCTATAACTGTCTTGGAGATTTCCAGAAAGCCATAGAGTACCATAAACGACACCTCAAAATTTCGAAAGAAGTGGGAGACAGGGCAGGAGAAGGAAGAGCGTACGGTAATCTTGGCAACGACTATTACAGTCTTGGAGATTTCCAGAAAGCCATAGAGTACCATGAACGACACCTTAAAATTTCGAAAGAAGTGGGAAACAGGGCAGGAGAAGGAGTAGCGTACTGTAATCTTGGCAACGCTTATGACAGTCTTGGAAATTCCCAAAAAGCCATAGAGTACCATGGACGAGACCTCAAAATTTCGAAAGAAATGGGAGACAGGGCAGGAGAAGGAATAGTGTACGGTAATCTTGGCAACGCCTTTAGAAATCTTGGAGATTTCGAGAAAGCTGTTCAGTATTATAAGAAGAGTATTATAGTCTTCGAACACATCAGGGGAAATCTAATATCTAATGACGAATGGAAGATTACCCTTGAAAATACGTATGGTGAGATCTATTTGTGGCTATGGGAGCTGCAGTTTAAAAAAGGTAAAGTCATCGAGGCACTGTTAACTGCTGATCAAGGACGTGGACAAGCTTTAAATGATCTTCTGGAGTTCAAGTATGGTCTTAAAGGGCTACGCCCAGAAATAGGAACACTTTCTGCAAGACCAAGTGACTTTCCTAGTTACTTACCATCAAACACAGCTTTCATAGCTATCAACAAGGGAGGAATAGTTCTCTGGGTGATCGAGAAAGGAAAAGAAATCAAAACTAGAAGAATACTGATTGATATATCCGTCACAGCCTATTTCCAGTCTCTTTTGGAAACTACACATAAAGAAATAGGTGTGAGAGCTGATGTTAATTGTGAAGATCGCTCGTTAAGGAAACCAAACGACAAAAACTTAGCAGAAAAAAGATCCATTAAGCCAAGGTCTCATCCTACATGTTTTGAGACAAAGTCATTACAAACATTTTACAATGTTGTTATAAACCCTATAGAAGACTTACTCCAGGGCGATGAGGTTGTGGTCGTTCCACAAGGACCTCTGTGTTTGGCGCCTTATTCTGCTTTCATGGACTTGAAATCAAAGTACCTCTGTGAAACTTTCAGAATTCGTCTGCTTCCCTCACTTTCTAGTCTTCGATTAATCCAAAATAGTCCAGCAGATTGGCACAGCAAGACTGGCGCTCTTCTCGTCGGCGATCCGTGGGTACAGGAGGTAGTTTATGAAGGAAGGACGCTAGATCAGTTAGAGTGGGCCGAAAAAGAAGTGCAGATGATTGGGGAAATACTTCAAACTGTACCTCTCGTTGGAAAGCAGGCAACAAAAGATGAAGTTTTGCGTCGTATTTCCTCCGTTGCTTTGGTGCACATTGCTGCTCACGGTAAAATGGAAACAGGAGAAATTGCCTTGGCCCCTAACACAACACGTTCATCATCTGTGAATCCAGCCAAGGAGGACTATCTCTTAACTATGAAAGATGTTCTAAAGGCGCAGATTAGGGCAAGACTAGTGGTACTTAGTTGTTGTCATAGTGCTCGGGGAGAGGTCAAATCTGAGGGTGTGGTCGGCATCGCACGGGCTTTTTTGGGTGCTGGTGCTCGTTCTGTTCTGGTGTCCCTGTGGGCGATCGACGACGAAGCTACTATGGAGTTCATGAAAGTTTTCTACCAACACTTAATACATGGACGAAGTACCAGTGAGGCCCTGAATAAAGCCATGAATTCGATGAGAGAATCTGACCGCTTTAGCGCAGTTAAGTACTGGGCGCCGTTTGTTCTCATTGGTGATGACGTAACGCTCGAGTTTGAAGGCATCGATTAAAAAGCAAGGTATTTTGGGATATATTTAAACCTGGGATCGTAACCCTGCTTTTGTAACCGTCATTTTAACTAGAAATTAGTTTTTTCTCTTATATGGCAACGATCTAACTCAATCAATGCCACTTATAACGTCAATCTGCTTATGACAGGTCAAGTTGATAGCAACAAAAAAGTCTGACTGTGGTAGTTTGTTTGGCAGTTAAAAACTACAAAATTTATTTCAAATCTAATGATTTCTTTACATTTCAGTGTGTCGGTGGCGCTGTTTGAGTTCGTTCCATTGGAACTTATAGTCGACCTTGACGTAAGCGACGACCCAAAATTTCGAGATCAAATTTCTGGTCGCTTATTTTAAGGAGGGTGGTCGCTTAGGAAAGTCTCTAGATATGGTTAATCTTCTATTAAGCCTTCCGGGGGTTTATTCATTTCAAGAACGTTTTAGAGTGGGGTTTATTTTATTAAGCGAAGATTTTGGAATCATTTCTCCATAAAAAAACTAGAACGCTAAGTGGAAAAGTTCAGGCACATGAAGTTGGAGGTCATCAAACCGAAGATCAAAATCAAATCCGAACTTCCAGCTCGTGAAAAAATCATATTAGATGATGAGTCCACATGAAGTGTTATAGTCGTGATAAATTAATACATCTATTATACGTCTATTATATAAGAAGGGAGAAGGAGCTTGAAAGAGAGAGGGGGTTTAATAACTTTCTTTCTCTAAAAAGGGGGGCTTATTAGATAGGGGGCTTAATAGAGGATTTATGGTATCCAAGTTTCTTTAAATCTATAGTAAGTCTAGTCGTTGGTTGAAGGTACCAGTTTAAATGTGACCCTTTGCCCTAACAGATTCAAGGGCGTGTTCGATTCACCCTATTAAACGTCCCAAATAAGAATAAATGGAATAAACTCTCTAGAAATCACTTGTTTTAGCTTTCACTGTTTTGGAATATCTTTACAAATGACTGAAATAAAGTATTCTGATCTATATAAACTTTAAATGGTCCAAAAATTACCGTACAAAACTTTTGCGTATTCTGATTCCGGAATACGATAAATCGAGCGCACTCTTAAAAGTTAGTTGTCAAAATGTTTTTTCACTAGCTGAAATCAGTATCCTTCTCTTCTGGAAGTTTGCTAAGGTTGTTTTTGCTGTTTTTGTTGTTGTTGTTACTGTATAGGTATGATGAAGAATGCAGCGAAGCAGTTCCAGACCTAGTTGCCTGAAGTTGAAGTCAGTTTCTAATTTGTCACAATTACGAGGTGGAGCATTCCTCCCAAGAATCGAAACGCTAATAGGAACAGGAATAAGAATTTATATGCTATTAAAAAATAAGTTAAAGCTTTTATAGTCTTAAAATTACAGTGTACTTTTCGTAGCTTATTTTACGACCAGTTGTTTGCCGTGAAACTTGTTTTATAGTCACCTGAAAAATATCAGGAATCATTGTTATACCATATGTGACACAGGCGCTTTAGACGTGTCTACTGTTTTATTGCCCCCGCAGGGATTTCGCCTCTGGGCAAAATCCCTAGGAGGCACCCTAGTAACTCGCGCGTATATTAAGGACAGTACTTACAGTTCAAATATACAGTCAATATACTAGAAAAAATCTCCATTTGCTCGAACTGAGGCCGCGAGGAATCGGTAGGTAATGATTACGTTTCTATTGTTTGCGCCCGCAAGTACGAAATGCTTAGGATGACATAAAGACAGAAAATCCCGAAGGAACCGCTCAGGTAGATTTTGCGACATTTATTGTGCAGTCATACTTCGTTACGCAGTGACATTCTGTGGAGCAGTTGTTTTAAAAGTTATGGACCAAAAGACACTCGTTAAGCGCATGGGACGTTATAAGGTGCGTTTGACTGTGTATATACAAACACTTGGAGAGTTTGCCAGACACGAGTTCACAAATCTTTGATTTATATTGGAAACCTTGCCAGACACTCTTTCTCTCTCTTTGACCGGGATCAGGACTCAGCCCCAAACAAGCAAGACGAGTGAACAACGGCTAGCTTATCACTAGCAGATTGATGGACATTTACAGAAATTCGCCGACAACCAAATTCTGTGCTGACTTATTCCCTGCAGATGTCCTTCCGTTATAAAGTTTCAAATAAGACTAGAATGCGCTAGCGTGAATCGATCAAACGTCCTTTTAATTTCTAAGCCTTACTTTCCTGCAAATAAAATGAACTGAATGGAAAAAGGGAAAGAGAAATAGCGAAAAATTCAACTTCTAATTAAATCTTTTCCTATGGTTTAGAATGAAATATTCTCGAAACTGAGAATGTTTTGTTCAAAGCTGTGTAAATCGAGCTGAAACTGTGCATGGAACCTTGCGTTTCCTGTATTTATCTCACCTATTGTATGGAATATGAGTGAAAATCTTCATTATGAATCGGTATATTTCAAAGAGCTACACAACGAGCAAGAATACTATTGACTGACAAAATACAGAACGGGGGCAGCTGTAGTGTCAACTATTACTAGTTAGTTACACAGTTGTATTTTATGATTCTTTTGGTAGATTGGTTTAAGTTTATTAGTGTCTAGAAAGGTCTCCACTCTAATACTGAAGTCAAATTACCTCAGTTTTCAGTTACTAGGTTAATTCCCTAATGTAGTTTTACATTTACTCGTGTTTTGATAGGCGTACTACTACTGCTACCACTACTACTACACCTTTTGCTGTTCCTTACGAGAAAATACGCATTCATTTGCGTGAAACGGCGACCAACAGCGCGAAGATACATTCATTAGCGAGAAAAAGCGAACATTTGCGCATAAACCAGATTCAATAACGATTTTTGCATTTTAATCAACATTCAATAACATTTTTAGGCATTCATTTGTGTCATTCGACATACAAAAGAGAAAAATATACTTTCAGTATTAAACGCCAACATTTGAGTCATTAACATTATCTCGAAAATCATTAGGGACAATAGGCAAACGCTATTCATTAACATTTTTATGACACTGTTTGCAATTCAATAGCATTCCTGGAAAACCTTAGGATGGATAAGGGACGGACCATTAGAAAAGTTATGGGGGGGGGAGGGGAATTTTCGAGCCGCAGGAATTTATTTCGTTATCAGATTCCTTGTATGAATTTTTTTTGGACATAGCATGAATATTTTTTTGGATTAATTGGCGTGCAAGAATTTTTTTCATTTAATTTTCCCTCGCGCGAATATTTTTTTGTGCTTCGCCCCCCCGTCATAAGTTTTCTAATGGTCCGTCCCTAAGGCAAACATTAATGCGCTTGTATAATCAATTGAGTGTTCTTTACATTTAATATACAAAAATTAAACAGTAGAAATTCAATAGAAATTCAAACAAATTTGACCTGAAATTCAGTCCGTTAATTGTATATCCCTCAAAAACCTCGCTAAAAATGTTAATAAATAGCGTTTGCACTTTAATGTATGTCAGTTGTCCCTATTGACTTTCAAGATGGCGTTAATGACTTTGATGTTGGCGTTAATGAAAGTATATTTCTCACTTTTGTATGCCCTATGACGCATATGAATGCCCAAAAGTGTTATTGAATGTTGATTAAAAAGCAAAAATCGTAATTGAATCTGATTTCTACGCAAATGTTCGTATTTTCGCGGTAATGAATGTATCTTCGTACTATTGATCGCCGTTTCACGCAAATGATTGTGTATTTTCTCGTAATGAACAGCAAAAGGTGTAATAGTGGTAATGCTGTTAATAAACCCTTTTAGTATATACTAAAACAGTGGATAGTGTTTTTCGCGCGCTCTGATTGGCTACTCAATCAGTGACTATCCTGCACTATTCACTGATTCACCTCCAGTTCCTCGGAGCGAGCGACGCCAAACTCGTGTAAGTTGCAAGCAAAATGCCTTCCTGGTTTGCTGCCGTAAACAAACAAAGAAATTTCACAACTAATCAAGCAAGCTGTTTCCGAAATACACGAAGAAGGTGACGAAGTTCGGATTGGAAGTTTTAACAGGTAAAGCTTTGTCTTTTTGACACGAATTTATCGATAAAACCGGTGAAAAAGTTTTTTGTTTACAAATGCAAATGAAGCTTAAGTCTTGCTTACTTTATTTAGTTGAGTGGTTCATAAATAAGCATAAAACTAAATTTAATAATCTTTTTTTATAGAATGATTTTAAATACAAAAAGAATTCACAACTCCTTTTGAAGAAATTTCCCCGCAAGAGCTAAACAAATGCCTTCAAAAGTTTTAGTTGCCGGCAAGAAAAAGCGACGGCCGCGGCCGCCCGGTCATTACGCGCCAAAATTGTAATCGTTGGCAACAGTATTTGAGTTAAAAATCGTCGTTTTTGTGCTCAATTATCTCACTGTTTTAGTATATACTAAAACAATTATTCACCTCAGTGTCGGTGGCTAGTCGTGGATATTTACCTCACTGCTTCGCGATTCGGTAAATACCTAAGACTAGCCACCTCCACTTCGGTGAATAATTGTTATTTATCAAGTACTTCCATAAAAAATAGCTCTACATCTGCTAATAAAATATAAAATACAGTGTATATAGTATAAATTCAGCTAGAAAAAAATGCCCTAATAAAGAAATAGCAGAAAATGTGCGCATTAAAAAATTACTAACAAAGAAACTTGAATTACCTATTAATTACCTAATAGCCCATTTTCGAGTTCGCTATGACCGCTGAATCAAAGAAGTGAGGACGCATTTTTTACAGCCTTAGCATCTAGGCCTTTCCAGATTCTGCTACGAAAAAGCTAAAAAGCTGCTAAGAAATATGCCAAAAAGTGGCTCAAAAGTTGCTCAAAATTGAAAAAGTTGCTCAAAAATTTTGTAAAGTTGCTCGAATATGTTTAAGACAGCATAGGCATATTGTAGCATTGCAGTATTCTGCTTGCAGAATTTAATATGTTTACATTATTATTTTTGCTGATCAGCTCTTTATAGATCCTACGTTCTTCGGCATATTCGTTTGCAGTCCCTTGTGGTTAATGTTTGTACTTTAAGACAGCATGTCTAATTTTAATAACAATTGCTTTGTAATCAACATTGAGGTACAACTAAGTAACTAGTTACAACAAATTAGGCAACCTTTAGTTGAATCTAAGTGGCTAGTTACAAAAAGTTAGACAGTAAGTGTAACAATCTGGAAGACAACGTGGCGTCCCCCATTTTGTTTACACACAGTCGACAGGCTACCCAACCTCGTTCCTAGGGCTTTTCCCTTCTCGTGGGGGGCGCTCCCCATGAGAAGGGAAAAGCCTTGGGACCGAGGTTGAGGCTACCCAAACCCAATTTTAATTCTTGTAATTAATTACCATGTCCACATGATACCCATTCAAAGGGTAAAAATATGAGTTTTAATAGAAGATGTTTAGGATTTTAACCAAGAGAATTTTAACTTGTTTATTAAAAAAAAGAGGGGGGGGGGTTATTCAGCATTTTGGTTCAAAATAGCCCAAAAGTTACCAAAAAAGTGCTAGTTTTCCGAAAAGTTGCTAGAAGTTGTCTCTGACAAAAAAAGTTGATCCAAATCCTAAAAGTTGCTAAAAAGTTGCCGAGCAGAATCTGGAAAGGCCTATTAGCCTTTATCCGAAGTAATATATCCACAAATTCCAAAGGGAAAAAGACCTGTTTATTACTCTGTCTATTGTGTATATTCAAATTTCACTTAAACACTTACTTGCCAGAATTTCTGAATATTTTACTTTACGTCGAGGCTAACCCTGTATGAATGTGTCGTTAATGTTTGTATTCAGCAGTGATTTTTAATTCGAAACTGGACTATTTCCTGTGGTTAAAAACTGTATTTAGAACTATTATATTACTACAATTTTTTAAATTTCAATTTTTTTTTTACGCTTTTTTAAATCTGATGAAGGTCTGTTTAGAAAAAGACCCAAAATTTGTAAAAGATTTGATTGTAGGATGCAGGGAGTTGAAAAGTTTGCACGCACGGTCCTGAAAGGTATTCGTTTCCAGCGGTATTACCGGTTTATTGTCTCACTAGAGCTTCGGCTATTTCATAGCGAGGCCTTCTCGCGTTCCCGACGTTGTTTTTACCATCAAGTTTCAGTCTGATTTCTCTCGTCGACACCTTTTATCTTTTTCCTTAACTATAACCCTTTTTTCTGTCGCACAGTTCATTTGTTTCCTTGCGTATGAATACAAGTACTTAATTCAGTTTCTCCACTTTAGTTAGCTCAACTAGTTAGCTTTACTATTTACCTGTGGAGCCTAGGTCCCTTGAAAGTTTCGTCCTCTGGTAACTCAGTCACTGACCCCTTCACAACTTAGATCTTCGTGTCGGTAATCGATATACAGTGAGGAAGAGGCATATGCTTATATAAGGAGGAATATTTCTGTTGAAGTGCACTGCAATTGCTTCGCTTTATACCTACAGAGTAGCGAATATCAAGGGCGTAGCTACCTGTGCGCGCGGTACGCACGTGCGTACCTGAAAAAGCCGTGGGTAAAAAAACAGTGACACAACATAAACTGAAGTTTATAAAATAAGAAAGCGAATAAACAAATAAAACAATTGCCTCAATTCATGTAACTGTGATCGGTTTGTTTCTTTGAAATATCTTTTTCTAATGGACTTTTTTGTTCTACGCCCGAATGTCGATTTCCTGAGAAGCGATGAGATTCATTTGCATCTCGATCAGATATATTTAAAGAAAATTAAATATGAAGGCGGGGAAATAGCGTGTAGATAGCAATCAGGACGGTATAAAGAGTGAACGCGTTGTGAGAGGCCTATCTTACTGTTATCTTCACAGTGACCACAATGTAGGGCACGATTTTATACGTCACCATAGGGTGCTTCTGTCGGTTAAAGTCAATGTGGCAAACAGCGTTAAAAAAGAAACCACTCATTGGTAAACAAAAGTCTGAGATACTACCTAGCTTATTAGCTTGTTCGGTTAATTTAGGATAAGCGATTGACGTGCTTCAGTTAATGAACCCAAAAAGGGCGACAGCGAACTTTACAACTTACTTGCGTTAATTTATATACAGAAAAAACGCT
Organism: Porites lutea; assembly: GCF_958299795.1. Lineage (NCBI taxonomy): Eukaryota > Metazoa > Cnidaria > Anthozoa > Scleractinia > Poritidae > Porites > Porites lutea. Next base: position 18,960,642 of record NC_133213.1, on the reverse strand, counting down.
TGAGCATTCAATAGGCTTTTGTAAATTATGCTTTTGTTTCTCTAGTGAAATGCTCCACCTTAATGCTTCATCTTTTCCAGTAAACTGGTCGGTCTCCTCCCTAAGAAGTCATTAAATGCTCCATGATACAGAGGCTCTTTTTAATCTATTTTTAACGCTAACAAGTGGTATAATAATAACGTATACAAAGTTAATAGCCAGTGTTAATAAAGAATTAAAATAATCCCCTGTATTTGGGCGGCATTTGACTTTAAGTCTTCGTTTTCTCTTTAAAAAAAATATTTTTTCTGAAAAAATAATATTTTTCTGGGAAAATGCGACTAATGCTAAGCACTTTTACCTTACTGAAACGCCTGGAAAATGCTAGCATAAAAAGCCTACCTTACAACGTACCCTCAAATTTAATCACGGCACAGAATTTGCACTTGGAGCGTGCAGAGCGAAAAAGAAGGTGGGGTGCTTTGGGTGCGATGTCAGGATTTAGATTTGGGAATTTTGGGATAATTTTGTGCGTACCTCTGAAAACATCCTGGCTACTCTCTGAATATTATATTTATTGCCATTTAGAGTAGGCTTTTTAGCGATGGAGCGTGCTTAGTGTTTTTGCTTCGTTTATAGAATTATAAAATAAGGAATATCACATCTAAAGCGCGCTTATTGTAGTTTACCATGGCTTACAGAACGAGGAATGCTACATTTGATCGAAACGCGCTTGTTTTGGTATATGGCTTATAGCACGAGGAATATTACATTTGAAGCGCGCTTCTTGTGGTTTATGGCTTATAGAACGAGGATTGTTACATTTGAAGCGCGCTTGACTGGCAATCAAACGAATTCATCCGATCGGGAAAGATCGGGAAGGGGCCTGCAGAAAAAATTGTCAGCGGGCAGCCATAAGTATTCGGTGATCTGTGGGGACTGGGTCAAAAAAGAGAACAACATGGGCGACAATTTTGCTGTTTGTTTGATCAATTTTAGTCAAATTTTCGATATATTATGGACCTTAGCGGCACGTGAACTTTAATAATGGCGACGGAACACGAAGATCCTGCAGCTTTGGTTATAATTTAGGGGATTTTACGCGGGACTGGCCGTGTTTTACGATTAGTTCTGCAGCGAACTACGAGGCTCAATGTTTAAACAGTTGAACTTTCGAGTGTATGGTGCTGTGGAGGAAAGATGCTGGATTTACAAGCTTGAAAGGTAACGCGAAGCAAAAATTGCCATTTTGTATCCAGGGTTTTAACCTTTTTCTTCATAGTTCTTACGCTGTTCATTCTGCTTTCTTGGTCTCAAAACAAAGCTTGTGTGACATTGGATCGATATTTTATACTGGCTTTGAAAAATGTTGCTAGCTGTTTGGAGTAATCATGCGGTGATAAACTCAGACATTCCAACCCCGTCAACTGAAAAAAGGGGGTTTGTGGTGCGGCATAGCCGCGCCCACGAGTGCCCAAGGCGCAAGCCACTAGGGGGGTCCAGGGGCATTCCCTGGGAACAATAATTATTGTAACATATGTGTCTCCAAGTTGCCATTTCCTGCATTTTGAGATCACAATCAATGGAAAATAGTGGAGTTTTTAACAGGCAGTGAAAGCTAAGGCCTATTGGTCCCTATCACATCAGTGCATTACGGCACCCAAAATTATCGTAGGCTCATGCTTGGATACCAGAAGGGTAAAAATGGCTGAGAAACCACAGAAGAACAAAGAATCATGTTAAAAACAACTGGTTATTCAAAGAAAACATTATCTTTGTTTAGCTAGGAAGAGTTTCAAAAACCGGGAGAATATTAAGCGAAAACAGGAGGCCGGAAATATTTGCCTAAAACGAGAGGTTTCCGGCCAAAACGGGAGGGTTGGAATCTCTGTAAACTTTATAGGAAACCCTTTTGAAACATATTTTTGTCAAGTTTTTCTTTTTTTAAAAAATCCTCAACAATAGGTATTTTGGTTTTTTGGTACTGAATGCGTGGTACCTTTAAGGAAAATATACTCCCCCCACTCCGCCCCCCCCCAAAAAAGACCGGTGTATGACATTTGCAGACTGCAGACTGCAGACCAGAAACTGTAAAGTGGGGTGATCAACATCAGCTTCTAACAAAGTTAGAAAGTAGCCTAGACGTGAGGTTGATATTTCCCGTGCAAATTACATACATGTACGCCTCGTTCCCAAACTGAGCTGTTGGCTCGTGTTCTTCTTATAATGAAAGAGCAGAATGTCATGAGCTCGCTCATGAATCCATGGCAACAGTCTAGCAATTAGCCTGCAACACAAACAAAACTAAACTCTTGTTAAGTTGGTGTGCGAAACAGCACCCAAAGCCTTGTTCTGGGCTCCCACCATTCTCTATGAGCTCTGGGTTTGGGATTGGGCCCCCACCTGTGTACCAGGATTTGAGCACGAGCAATGATTGGCCAGTTAAAAAAGCCATTACTGATGAAAGGAAATTAGACATGCACTTCTTCTTCGTTGAGTCTGTTGTGGGCCCAGAACCTCCAGCCTCCCCTCATGTGAGGGGCTGTTGTGATTCCTGTGATCATGGAGATCTACACAGACTTCCTCGGCCTGTTTCAGACCTCAGACATGACACTGACATGCCTGACGGAACCAAAAGCTTTGCAATTGATTTATTCAGCTTTGACTTGGACACATAAATTTAGCTGCAAAACAGTGTTTACAGAAATAACAAGTCCCACAAGCAAACTTCGAAGTGTCTTTGAAAAATTAGGCTTGGGCTCGAAATATAGGAAGGGAACAGTATTTCAGTACACAGAGTGAAGAAAGAAAATATTGAACCGTCACAACAGGGGATACCTAAATCATGGTGACAGCGGCGATTGCCATCCTCGACCAGGCGGCCAAGAGGGGACTGTAAATTAGCTTGAATTTCAGTCTTTTCCTAAAGTCACAAACTCCTCTTGCAACTCATGGAGACATTTCAAATATTAGGCTAACTGTAAACAGCATAGAAACTACTACGAATGTGAATATTGTCCGCTAAAATCCAAAGACAGGAGTCCCTAAGCTCTTCTTTGTTTCGTAGAGCCTTGTCTGTAAGTACTTCATGTCAACTTCCAGAAAGCAATGCACCTTAAGTAAGCAAAATAATGTTGGTAATGTAAATAGGGAAAAATATGTTGGCTTGACATAAAGTATTTACCTGTTTGGCTTGACATAAATACTAACATTTCAGACCATCGCAGAGCCATAAATCATTAATGGATAACTGTCAAATAGCTTCAAATGATTAAACTCATGGCAAACATGATAAGAAGAGGTGGCTGTTTGACTGAAAGCTTGAAAACCCCCATCCTCGCGACCAGTTTTTTTTAATATAATTATTTTGACTTTAGAGGTCAAGCTTCACTCATTACTGTCATTTGCATGGACCCTGACTCGCCCAACAAATTAATTGTGCGAAAATATTGTTTTCTCATACTCGGGGATGATAAAATTAGTTTCTTTTTCTTTCTTTATTCATTTTTCGTTTTTATGCTATGTTATTTTTATTTTATTTTGGTATTACAAATTTTTGCAAAATTGAATTATTATTTATGAAATATTTTTTTATAAAAACTAATTTATTTCTTTCATGTTCCGGAATGTGCTGGAATTTATTGATGGCTGACCAAAGTTGAGTCTCAGTCAATTTTGACTGTTCATACCATCAAGATCAATGCCAAGAAATAAAATTCTTTGTTGGTAGTATTTTTGGTGGCTTTTACCTTCCCAGAAATTTGCCAGTTGAAGGGTTGAACGAGGAATACTACATTTGAAGCGCGCTTCTTGTGGTTTTTGGCTTACAGAACGAGGAATGTTACATTTAAAGCACGCTTGTTACAAAACAGGTCTGTTGAAATGCACTTGCTTCACGAATATTATACTTTTGCACAGCCCCTGTTTTGCTTTTAAGCTTATGGAATGAGGAGGTTGAGGAGACTATTACATTTAAAGCGCGCTTGTTTTGGTTTATGGCTCATAGAACGAGGAATAGTACTGTTGAAGCGTTCTTCTGGTACTTGTTTGAATTGCTTTATGGCCTATATAGCTTGTATGTCAAGGAATTAATGGTTAGCATCAGTGCTTGTATGCTGTTCTAGATATCAAACATGGGGGGGGGGGTACTGGGACTAAGACAGCCTTTACCTTAGCGCAAAGTTTTACATAAATTGAGTACTATTCCATTTGGTTTATCAAGTTATTTTACTCACAAACTATCGAGTGCTTTTACGATCACCTTTTATACTAAGTGCCAGTAAAAGTACAAGTAGTTTGCCGTATAAATTCAGGGCCCAGCATCTTATAGACTCACTTGCAAGATAGCTTTGCTAGCAAACTGAGTCATAAGTTGCAGTTTTTGCTATTTTTTTTTTATGATTCACTGTGATAATTTAGCAGCTGTTTGCCCATTCTCTTAGTACGCTTGCACTAGCTTAGACTCCTGTTTTGGCTCTCAGCAATTTACAATTTTAGGTTCACAGCTGTTTATGTATGTCTAGGGTCACCTCAACACCATTACGGATTCAGTGTCTCGCTTACATGAACCTAGCAAATGTGTAGCCAGTTCTACCATCACCTCCATCCAGTAGGTGCAACCATGCCAACCTCCTGCTGACAGCACTCCACTGACTCAGCATATTACCTTACGCAGTTGCAATTTCCTTTTTTCCAGGCTCCAAGGACAACTGGCACAGTAACTTCAAGAAGAAATTTATCAGTACCGCTCTCACACCTCTGCTGAGGGCACTAAAGCATCATATCACACCCACAGGACTAGTTATCTCTGGTTTTGTGAGCATATAGGTTACCCTCCCCTCCCAGCCCAATCTTCCCATTTTTGTCAGTATGCTGCCTTTCTAGCTCGCAGTCTCAAGGCCACTTCTATTCCCAATTACCTAAATAATTATTCTTGGTATTCTACATAAGGAATTTAACCTGCCTAATCCCCTCCTGGACAATTCGCCCTTACAGTCTCTCGTAACAGACTGTCTGGGATTAAGCGGGTCAAACGTATGCCCCCCCCCTGCCCAAAAACAGCCCTTTACCCCTAGCATTTTGGGTCATATTAACTTGCACCTCAACATGCGCTCTAGTTTTGATGCCTCCTTCAGGGCTATATGTTTGGTAAATATTGTGGTATGCTTTGCAAGAGCCATCTCCCTTTTAAATCTGCACATTCCTTTGATGCCTCCCAGTAACTCTTATGTTCAGATTTTACTTAGTTTAGTGGTTTAGTCACTATATGTTGGAGTAAAATTATCCAGTTCCATGACTGGGTTGTTCTTCTTCCCCTGCCATTTATACCAGACTCCCCCCTTAGCCCTTTTACGGCAGTTAAAGGGTTATCCCTGTGGTGGTTCTTCTTCCCCTGCCATTTATGCCAGACTCTCCCCTTTGCCCTGCTACGGCAGTTAAAAAGGTTATCCCTGGGGTGGTGGTACTTCCCCCGCCATTTATACCAGACTCCCCCCTTTGCCCTGTTACGGCAGTTAAAAGGGCTATCCCTGGGGTGGTTCTTCTTCCCCTGCCATTTATACCAGACTTCGCCCTTTGCCCTGTTATGGCAGTTAAAAGGGCTATCCCTGGGGTGGTTCTTCTTCCCCTGCCATTTATACCAGACTCCCCCCTTTGCCCTGTTATGGCAGTTAAAAGGGCTATCCCTGGGGTGGTTCTTCTTTCCCTGCCATTTATACCAGACTTCGCCCTTTGCCCTGTTATGGCAGTTAAAAGGGCTATCCCTGGGGTGGTTCTTCTTCCCCTGCCATTTATACCAGACTCCCCCCTTTGCCCTGTTATGGCAGTTAAAAGGGCTATCCCTGGGGTGGTTCTTCTTCCCCTGCCATTTATACCAGACTTCGCCCTTTGCCCTGTTATGGCAGTTAAAAGGGCTATCCCTGGGGTGGTTCTTCTTCCCCTGCCATTTATATCAGGCTCCCCCCAGTTTGCCTTGTTACAGCAGTTAAAAGGGCTTAGTGCACTTTACCTGTCAGGCATTGCCTGACTCCCAGGCTTTTGCCTTTCTTCACTCTCAGATTTAATCCTTTCAATTATCCCATGTTTTTAAAAAAGGTTAAGTGCCATTCTCTCTGCCATTCGGCCTTTGGCCGAAGATCATGCTTGCCACTCCTTCCGTTGGGGAGGGGCCTCCTTTGCCTTTTATTCTCAGGTTCCTGTCGAACTTATTAAAATGCTTGGGGACTGGCTTTCGGATGCTGTGTTACTTTACCATACGGTCCCTGTTGCCATTAGATTGCAATCTGTTAGTGCCATTGCTACAGTCTATCCTCACTACAAACATTTCTACTCCCCAACCTACTCAATTTGGGTTTGAAGTGTAACTAGTTGTATTACCTGTTTCGTTTTAATATTGCATCTATATTGAGTGATTACCTATTTACATTTTGTGACAAAGACTGTCATAGTCCCAATCGTAGCTGTGTCATGGTTGGTATTTAGGGTAGCATCAGTACTAGAGATGCTGTTCTAAAAATCAAACATCGGGGGTACTGAGTCTAAGACAGCCATTACTAAGTACCAGTAAAAGTACAAGCACGCTTGGTAGTTGTATAAATTGAGGGCCCAGCATCTTATAGACTAACTTGCAAGATAGCTTAGCTAGTAACAGTCATAAGTAGCAGCATTTACTAGTCTTCCCACCCTACCCTCCCTGGGTAGTTATCTGTTGTACTCATTTCCTTTTTGTCTGACAGTCTTTCTGTTTTACAAATTATGTGTACCTTGGTCTTTCTTGACCATCCAATCATTTTTATTTTGTATGTTCCGTTTGAGTGTAACTAGTTTCATTACCAGTTTCGTTTTAATATTCTATCGATATCGAGTGATTACCTATTTACACTTTGTAATAAAGGTTGTCATGGTCCCAATCTTGCCTGTGTCGTGGATCGGACGAACCGTAACACACTATGCCCTTATGTAATAATGAAATGCGCCCTCCGCATGTGCTCAGAATACGGACTGTTAGCAATACTGACCGTTTGTACGGAACGTACGATCCGTCAACTGCTCTTAACGGTCCTTAACAGTGCGGCAGTATTGGACAGGAAAGTACTGCTCAGTAGCTTTCATTTGAATTGTCACGCACATTTTAGGATTTTGTTCATAAACTTAGATATTTCTGGCTTATCGTAAAGTTAAAAATGCATCGTTTCAGGTGTCGAAAGAAAAACATTCTCTGTCCTAAAAAATCATCACTTTTGCTGAAGTAACACAGAGGAACTTTTCCTGGAAAACTCTCAGGGTTCGTACTAAAATTGATCCCATGTTTCGGGCTGAGTGTATTTTTCATCCTTCATGTACATCAGGGGCAAACTTATTCCCCTGAGAATAACATCTTTTTTGTATCACCGTGGATACATACCTACTTACAGAGGAGAGGGTTGGGAAATTAGAAGTAAAGAAACACGAAAAAATATGGGTAGTGAGATATGATGTAAATTGTAGATAATAATGATCATAGATAAACTAAACATCGTTCTAGATGTTTATACATGACCATATGTATACAGAACTCTACAATCAGATGTGTGCACTGTAACCATTGAATTTGTTGTGCGAAAAAATTTTCATTTGGACTGGGCAATAAAAGTCATATTTATTATCATCAGAAGGTTCTGTCATAAGCGCTTGACTGGCATCGGTCAAACTGCATTTGGTCTTAAAAATGTGTTAGGTTGTTGAACTGATTTACCAGTATTGTGGAGCTGTCGGTCAACCTATTGAAATCATTGCATTTTTCTCCATGAATAATATTCGTTCAAGCACCGCGCCCATATTAAGGATTATAAAATATTGTGTCATTGGTCTAATTTCACTTCGCTCTGTTTTCACAGCCATAAAATGCATCTCAGAGCCCTTTTGAGCCTTGTTGTATACAGACCGAAATGACAGATTTCCCTTCCCTTTTATACAGCTATTTCGAGAAAGGTTGTCGGAAAAGGTGCACGCGACAATCCCGAAAGGTATTGTGGGTGGTTTTGAGTTCACTGTTCTTTAAAGAAATTTGAAAAAATGGCATGAGAGGCCATGGACGTATGTTTGCGAGTGCTAAAAGAAAGGAACAAAAGTAGGTTCGACAGCTGCAGTGTCAGGAACAGTGTATTGATCATATCCCATATTACCTTTCGGGATTGTCGCCTGCACATTTTTTTGCGACAACCTTTCTCGAAATAGCTGTATACTTCAACTAGTGAAATCCCCCCCCCCCCCCCCGTCCCTTTCATACACCTGAAGACTGAAAAAGTTACCCCTTCAGGCGCAGCTTTCCCGTAAAGGCCATTATAGGGAGTACCCCACCGGGAAATTTTCATTATCTGAAAGAAAAGCTTCACGGTTATACTATAAATGACATTCAATTATTAAAGATGTACCGACTCAAATGCAAATCGCCGGGCGAACAAGAACATCCGAGACTGGAGGGGTGAGAATTCAAAAATTCTTTAACAGAAAAAAAGCATGGGACCGTAATTTTTTTTACTCTTAGGCAGTGCACTACAGCCAGCACAAAACCAGATTTTTGCTTCCTCCTTTCGCTGATGGCGACATTTGATTACTACTAGTGTAATCCGTCAGTGACTTGGGATTACATTTATCTGAGCAGCTGCTTACAGTGCTAGACTGGCTACCAAACAATACCAGGCCTGAAACAATACTTTAAAGTAGCATAAAACTTTAAAGCGTAACCCAAGAACCTATCCCCGTCACACACACATGCTCTTTTCCGGTTTTTAAAATATGGATATTGATCAAACAGGATCATCAATGAAATCCCACTCCGAAGGGAGAAAACCCCTAAACGGTTTACTTACACTGATGGGCACGGAAAGAGTGAATCTGTCTAGGCTGCGTAGCAGGCGTCAAAAGAGGTAAGGATTGGAGGGAAGCGGGGAGGGATGGGTGGGTAAGTTGATACGATGGGATCGGTAGAAGATTGAAACGGGCAAACTGCCTCAATATCATGTAATGGTGTAATCATAGCACCTTTGATAAAACTGTGGCGGATATAGAAAATTGAGAGGAGTTTGAAGGAAAACTATCTTTCGTAATATTACGGTTGTCCCAGGGGTAGCGCATATGACAGCAAATCTGTGACGTTCGATTTGACTTCAAATCACACAGGGTCCAGAGGAGATGTGTTTGTCGTTAGAGCATCAAAACCCGTCGAAAACCTCTGAAAAAATGGGTTATTTTGATCGCGTTACAGTTTCGTTACACTTTCTATAGACCGCAAACCAAGAGACTGAGGGCTCGTAAGATCGGCTTACACTATAAAATACGGAAAGTCGATCTGACTGTGATCTGGGTCAGATAAGAAGCGAAGAAATCGTTTACAGTAGATTCATAAAGATCCCATTGGGCTAATTAATCGTGCTAAGCGACAGGTATAGACATTTTTCGAGGTGAGACTTAAAATAAGTAATTCATTTATTCACACGAAACTCCTCTGGACCCCGTGACACAAATTTTGATTCTCGTTAGAAGGTCACTTATCACTAAGCATATCCGGCAGTGTTCGGAGAAAAACAGGAAGTATCTGACCAACTTCCTCAGTGGAAGATTCCATCAAAAAGCTACTGCATCTGTTATAAGATCTTGTTGTGAGTTTCTTGTTATTTCGTTTAGAGAAATATTTTAAAATAACTGTATATTAGATTTAATGTGCCCCACGTATGTTTTATAAGTTTTCAAATTTTCATGGGTGGCTGCATTTTGGAGCTATTTCTGGAAGCACTTGCCTCACTTCTGTTGACGTAATTTGATCCAAGTGAAATTGAAAGCTGCATTATAAAGGAGGGGAAAATCCCATAGGTTCAACTTTTTCTTCGTAAAAGAGTTGATTGTTGCTTTAACACAGGTACGTTTTATAGAATTCCTGTTATTTTGTGTAGGAAAATACAACTGACTTTTATACGTGAACTTGTCTTTATACAAAGTATGATTTCGTTGTAGACCCTTTCGTCGTGACAAATCAAGCGAAGTATCAAGACTTCTTGGAAATTGATAACTGAGGTAGGCATTGCATTAGCTGAAGTTACACTACAACTCCAAGATTCCTTTACCTTAGAAATGCATTATATTTGGTTGTATACCTGCCAACCCTCACGTATTATACGCGACATCGATCGATCTCGCGCATCAAGGACAATTTCTCACGCCTGACTCACAAATCCACACAAATTGTCATTTAATACATGATTAATAGCGAAAATTTAATTCGATTTCCACAAATATATTCCAAAAAGGCTTTGAATGATGACTTTGTGTCCTAACGAAATTAAAACACGCTGAAGTTATCGTGTCTTTTAGTCCTCAAAGGTCGTTGGAACATCTTCGGGAGTTTTCGGTAAAGTTTAGAAGGCTTCGGAAATTATCAAAAATCCTCCGAAGACGCTGGGACGTTTTCGAAAATCACGCGATCATGGCATGGCGAAAATCTCACGCATTTGAGCCAGAAAAAGCTGGCAGGTATAGGTATATGGTTTTTTAAACTCCAGGAAACGTTTGTCAAAGCATGTCTGTTTAATAAGGCATAAAGATGCATAAATAGAAAGTGAGTAAGTTGGGATCGCAAAAAAGACATTTTCCAAAAAGTGACTAAGTTGGGGTCTGTAATTGGCGAAAAAATAGACTGCAATGGGGTGGGGCTCAGAGAGGCCAGCAGCACATACCCAGCAATCATTAACCCAAGTACCGCCCCCGCCCCCCCATGGGAGTTAAGCAGCCACTTGCTGGTACCCCGTATGTGTCATATTCATCATTTGTGTTGAATTTTAAGGGCAGCAGGCTACATTCAGAAACCTTTCTAATCGGCCTCATGCTCGTATTGTTAAAAAAAGAACTTGCATTCTTCGTAAGTGATATAACACAAAGAAACTCAAAGAAGTCAAGGTACCTGAGCTATACTAAGGGAAATAGGAGATAAAAAGGCAAAAAACGAAAAACTTCCCCGGTTTTTACACCGAGTAAGACTTAAGCTGGAACCGAGCAGGGCTAGGGGCCGGGGGAGGGGGCTTAAATTTCTGAAAATCCACCAGCTTAAAATAACTGTAGTTTCTCAGTGTTTTGGTAGTATATTTAGAAAGAGATTTTCTTTTCATTTGCTGTAGACTTGTATTCTGCTAGCAAGAGATGTTAACCCTTAGAAATAAGTACACTTTCCGAAATTTGAGTGTTCTGAATGTTTCCGCCGGCCCGGTTTGCACTTTGTTGCCTACAGCTTTAGTATTCACGTTCCATCGGAATTGTAAATGTCATCCCTGGGAATTAATTAATGATATGGAAGTGAGTATATATAATAAGAAACACTGGCACGCATTGTCCCATTCACTTCACTTTGTCCGACACAAAGGTGATTGGTGACCCACCCGCCCTCCCCAGCGAGTTAGTCGGGTTCCAGATTCAGTCTGTCTTGGGCTTGTCCCAGGTCAGATTGATTCCCCATAACTTATTATAATGCCATGAATAACAATACCCAGGGATGAATATTATACTGTTTTCAGTGGAAGGCGAGGGTCTCCCAGGGGGGTCCTTGGTCCCTTCCAAACTTGCCCTATGTTCCCATGTTCCCACACGTTTTCCTTATTTGTTTCCCTCTTATCACCGCCCTCAATTCCCTCCCGAAAAAAAAAAGACACCTAAAACAAAACTTCAATTTGTGTGACATCATCTCAAGCATTTGAGCGAAATTCACAATCCATCAGAGTGGGATGAGCATTAATTAGAACTAACCTTAACTCTCCTGGTCAATCATCATAACACATAAACTCGTCAAAATTTGCCCTCTTCCTAGCTCGTCTTGATCTTCTCAGTGTGGTATTTGTTAGTTCTTGGTCTTCCCCTACACATTCCCTGGCTTCTTCGATGGTGACCGATTCTACATGACCGATCATGTGAGATTGATAATGTATAAATTCGTTCTCAGTCATTTCAATAATTTTGTCATTAACGAAGCCTTCTTTCAAAGAACCGCATATGTCCTTAACACTCGTCAGCACCCTAACTTTCTTAGACTTCCAATAGATATTTCTAACAGATTATTTAATTCGCTGTATCTCCCAATTCTGATGTATGGCTCTGAGGTTTGGAGCATCTACGATAAAGATGATTATAATTCATGGGAAAATGATATAATAGAAAAAACACAAATTCAATTCGGTAAACAAGTTCTAGGTGTGAATAAACAGTGTCCAAATGCTGCATGCAGAAATGAACTTGGACGACTACCACTGAAGGAAATAACTAACGTAAATATTATCAAATTTTGGAGACATTTAGAAAACAAACAAGATGATCATTATGAGCCAAGCATTGTTTAAAAATATCAAAAGATATGGTTAAGAAAACCATATGAGTATTTTGAAAAAAGTTAATACCCTATGCAACAATTCAATCTCAATGAATTGTATTTAAATGATAACAACTCCTCAGCATATGTAAAGAATATCCAATTAACTAAACGTGAAGAACTGAGTTCACACCAATATAATCTAATAAGAAATAACAAGAAACTAAAATTCTACTCAATAATCAAAAATGACTGTCACAAAAGTGATTGCTTGAACATAATCACCAATATAAACTAGAAAAACGTGTATAGCAGAACCTCGCGAAGCTTGGGGGGAGCCCATAAGGCGTGGGAGGACAGGAGAGAAATGAAGTAAATCATGTAACTGGGGAGGGTGGATCCAATATTGGAAGCTGAGACGTACTTAATCTCCTGTGGATTAAATTTGAACCTAGTGCTCTGGCTTTAAAAAGGATCTTCTGAGATTTAAATGCGGTTGCTGTTGGTAGCGAATGCTGCATAGGTCCCATCCCCCCATGTTCACTCCATTTGACCCTCCTACATGTGTGTAATTATAGTCAAAAGGAAATGGGGGTGATAGTGGATAACTGCCGGCTAATATTCAGTTGCATTTGCTTAATAAAAACTCACCCTTAACTGCAATAATTATTTGTGAAATGTGTCAGTAGAAGTGAGTGGATGGCAATTCTAGGAGATAATGCTGCAGTGAAAACAACAACTAAATGCTGCTAATTGGAGGAAAAAATTATTGTTTGGCAAAGTATAGCTATAAAAGTGTTTGCACTTTTTGTGGTACATAGTCACACTTGACAACTATTGTTTGTAACAGTAAAGTGCAAACATAATCACTGAAATAGAAAGTTACAAGTAGCAATGTCATTAAGGATGCAATTCATGAGAATTACTAAAGTGATCATGATTTATGATTATTGTATGTGTGGGCATTCAGCTTAAAGAACTGAATCCATGTAAAAAGTACCAATTTTTTACCAGTTAGGCAAGTGTTCATAGTTATTCGTGTACGTGCATAAGAAACAAATCCCTATGCAAGAGTGAATTTGTATGAAATGTCCACAAACAAGTTATGTTGAAGGTGATCAGTTTCTCCATTGGTCTCAATTCTAAACATGCATGAGCTTGTTGAGACAGTGCCAGAGCCATAGATTTTTAATTTCCCAGACTGAGACGAGGCAAATGAACACTTTCCCTGTATTACATGCATCTATCGTGAACGTAAAGCTAAGTGCAGGATGGATTGATCTTATGGGATACCCTACATAAATATCTGCTTGCATGTCGTTTAATTTCTTGAAACAATCTTCATCTGCCAATGGAACAAATGTTTTATTTCTGTGAATATGTCACCTCTGTCTGACTTCTTTGAAAGAGTGAAATTTTATGAGTGACCTGTTAAATTTTCCCTAACAGCGAAAGGAATTAACGTTCCTGGCATGGCAGCCATGTCGCACACTAACATTCTGAGGATATCCGAAATACTGATGTTATTTTCGAATAATATAGGAACAAAAATAAAGGGGGCCAGCAATAACAAATTTTTGTCATGTTTGACTTAAAAGACACAGCTGGGTTTACGTATAAAGCTATACATACACATATTTTACTTGTGAAGGAAATTGAATGAAAATTGTAAGCTTAAACGAAAAATTCTCCCCAGTAAGGATTTTGTTTACAAAATGTAACGCTTCCCTACATGTCACACATTATAGGTGTTGTAAACTGTTCATTGTAAAATAAAGCTTACTGTAAAACGGTGAAAAGGCTGATCGGCTGTCCTCAGTCTGTTGCAAAGATACTCCTCGTGTCGATTTTACAGATGGTGTAATACTTGCTTCCTATCGTTGCATTGAAAAATATAATTTTGACTGTGAACTTGCCTCTCCTTGCGAATTCTATTGACCGAATACAAACGTCGGCAGTCGGTGTTCCATGTCTTCGTCGGCTTCTTTTGCAGTGTAACTGTAGTATTTTGTTGCTAACTCTTTACATATTTGTGGTCGCTGTATAACCTCTGTGTCTAGTTGACAGTGTTTGCCTTCGCTGTGCCGTTACTTGCGCTGAATTTAAAGTCGACGTCCTCGCTCTTGCGGAGTTTTGTTTGTAAGTCTTTCCCGGCGAGGATTTCCAGGCACTTGTTGAATCCACCTTTGTTGAGTTTCCTGTTCTCTTTTATTTACCTGAGATATTGGGTGATTTACCGACCGTAAACATTGTCATAATTCACAGACGAAAAAAAACCGTCTTCATGAATAATAACCTGTGTACAGCCGCCCCTCACCTCCAACAAATGCGATGTTTTTGAGGTGAGGCTGTACACAGGCTACATGAATAACAGAGCTTTGTCGTCGATGGCAATCGGTTGCCTGGAAACCCATAATGCGCTTTGACGTCACTACTCTGGATGACGTCAAGGCGGACACCAACCAACTCGCCATAGATTTATAGCCAAGAGGAAATCACGCTGGCCTTGCGATGCTTGCGACCCGGGCTTGCGACGAGATTATAAACCTCGCGGCTCGGCGTTTCGCGAGGAATCACAAAAAAACACTGAATAAATTCAGACTTGGCAACCATCGCTTACAAATTGAAACGGGCAAACATACAGTACCGAAAACTCAAGAAAAATCTTCGAATTTGCCCCTTCTGCCACTTGAATGAAGTTGAACAGGAATTACACTTTTTATTCAATTGTAATCTTTACGATAGTCTTCGATCTAACTTTTACAGAAACATTGGTAATAGATACCTTCTTTTTGGTAATTTTGACAACAATGAAAAAACCCTCTTCATATTTAACAATGTCGATTCTCATATCTACAGACTTACAGCTGCTTACATACATTCATGTATGGAATATAGACAAAAACTTGTTCTTTAATTATAGCCCTTATTTTGATTTAAGATTTATAACATAAATAATGTGGGTAATACCATGTACTCACGGGGGAATAAAGTTGTTGATTTCCCTTTCCGCCTCTTCTGTGAAAGTTAAGGGATTGAACACATCGGCATCAAAGCACATTGCCTTCGCTTTTTTGGTAGCAGTGGTTACATCTTGCTGCAATACATTCAATTTCGGCATTTGAAAGATGAAGCATCTGAGGCAAGATAGACAATGTCACCAGACGACTGGACAAGATCACTTGACCCCTCCTTTCGTCCCCTCTCCCTTCTTGCAATAACTATTGTTTCTGTCTTTTCTCCTTGGACCTCTCCAATCCTACCGAAATCAAATGGCTGACTTGTAGGCTGCTCTGTTAAATAGAGATTTATCGGCAGAGTACCTGGGTTGTCTTTTGTACTCATGTTCCTCACTGTTTTTTGTGCAACACTTTGACCATGCTTTATTCGCCAGTCTCTGATTTGCTGCACTTGGGACTTGGTTAACTGTGCTGATGAGGGCGGGGACATCTTGGATAGTTCTGAATACCTTAAATCAGATTTTACTCTTGGGTAGTGAGACTTGGCATTTGTGTGGTAGCAGAATTTTGTCCTAAACATTTATCCAGTTTTCCACGTAAGGTGCTGATCAATATAAACTCCGAGGAACTTAGGGCGTGCTCCTTTAGGGCCCTGCTATCGAAAGTCAAACTGGAGTTGCAATGGCATATCGTATGATTAGCTCTCACCTCCGAGAAGACGTTCTCGCAAATCAGCGTCAAAAGACTCTTCGTTTTGGACACCTCAAGAAGCTGTGGCCCAACAATAAGATGAACATGGTTAATGAATGATCATTAATAAAAAGCTTATTCTAGCGTTAAATATATTCAAATATAAGCCAGATTTGGGAAACCTACCTTTTAACTCCCACTCCTTCGTTATCACTTTGGTAATCGCTGCATTCCACTGTTGTTGGGAATCAATCTCAAATACTCTGCCCTTTGGACAGTTCGCTGTGACTTGAAAGTCTTTCACACTGATCGTCACTCTGAATCTCGCTATGTTTAGCTGGCTACACCGATCTGCGATTCCAAATCCTTATCTAACTCCAAAAATTAAATCAAACAACATCTTCTCACTTTCGCCCCCGACTCCCATTTCAAAGGACCAACGTATTGCTGGTTTTTCTTCGTCATTTCTGTTAATCGCAGACCGGACCTCCCAGCCGGTGAATAACATATATTTATTTCTTATATCAAAATGTTTTCGTCGTCTAATTTGTACAGTTATGTTCCCCTGTTCCCTAAAAATAAGCTCATGTTCCCTTGTTCCCTTTGATGTTTTGCCAATGTTCGCTTGTCCCCCCAAACCCCTGGGAGACCCTCAAAGGTAGATAAGTGTACAGTGAGTACATAGATAACTTATATATACCATGTTTAAACAATGGTAAATCTGTTTATCGTTTTTAATTTCGATCATTCTTACCAAAAAGAATGTCTTTTCCTTTTTTTTCAAGAACACCCCAAACCATCAAGTCATATTACACAACGCCAAAAGACACGTAGAAGGCTCACTATTTGTGGCAAACCAAATGCAACTGCAATAGAAAAAATCAAATAATATCGGAGCGAATTCTAAGTAAGCTATTATGCTAGGTTTTAATTCTACTCTTAGTCTCCGTTATCGCACGTTGCCGCACATAAAGGGAAATATAGTATCAACGAAAAAATGAAATCACAACATATCTAGTATACTTTTTTGCAGAAGAGCTGAAATAGCAAAGCCAGCAAAAAATGTCACAGCCACAACTATCTTCTTGAAAAGCGGTAGATTTTATCTGCAATTTGTTATTGGAATGGCTGAGAAAGGACAAACAGAGGCGAATTGTAATCTTGAAAACACCAACAGGATTGCCAATGAAGTTGGAAAGAGGAGAGAGGAAGCAAAAGGGAAAAATCATATTAGCGACGCCAAAGATTTCCAGAACGCTATAGACCACCATGAACAAGACCCCAAAATATCAAGAGAAGTGACAGATAGCGCAAGAGAAGGAAGAGCCTACTGTAATCTTGGCAGCGCCAATTACAGTCTTGGAGATTTCCGGAAAGCCATAGAGTACCATGAACGAGATCTCAAAATTTCGAAAGAAGTGGGAGACAGGGCAAGAGAAGGAAAAGCGTACTGTAATCTTGGCAACGCCTATCACAGTCTTGGAGATTTCCAGAGAGCCATAGAGTACCATGAACGATACCTCAAAATTTCGAAAGAAGTGGGAGACAGGGCAGGAGAAGGAAAAGCGTACTGTAATCTTGGCAACGCCTATCACAGTCTCGGAGATTTCCAGAAAGCCATAGAGTACCATGAACGACACCTCAAAATTTCGAAAGAGGTAGGAGACAGGGCAGGCGAAGGAGGAGCCTACGGTAATCTTGGCAACGCCTTTAGAAATCTTGGAGGTTTCCAGAGAGCCATAGAGTATCATGAACGAGAACTTAAAATTTCGAAAGAAGTGGGAGACAGGGCAGGAAATGGAAAAGCGTACTGTAATCTTGGCAACGCCTATCATAGTCTTGGACATTTTCAGAAAGCCATAGAGTACCATGAACGACACCTCAAAATTTCGAAAGAAGTGGGAAACAGGGCAGGAGAAGGAAAAGCGTACTGTAATCTTGGCAACGCCTATGACAGTCTTGGAGATTTTCAGAAAGCCATAGAGTACCATATACGAGATCTCAAAATTTGTAAAGAAGTGGGAGACAGGGCAGGAGAAGGAAGAGCGTATTGTAATCTTGGCAACGCCTATCACAGTCTTGGAGATTTTCAGAAAGCCATAGAGTACCATGAACGAGACCTCAAAATTTCGACAGAAGTGGGAGACAGGGCAGGAGAAGGAAAAGCCTACGGTAATCTTGGCAACGCCTATCACAGTCTCGGAGATTTCCAGAAAGCCATAGAGTACCATGAACGACACCTCAAAATTTCGAAAGAGATAGGAGACAGGGCAGGCGAAGGAGGAGCCTACGGTAATCTTGGCAACGCCTTTAGAAATCTTGGAGGTTTCCAGAGAGCCATAGAGTATCATGAACGAGAACTTAAAATTTCGAAAGAAGTGGGAGACAGGGCAGGAACAGGAAAAGCGTACTGTAAGCTTGGCAATGCCTATCATAGTCTTGGACATTTTCAGAAAGCCATAGAGTACCATGAACGACACCTCAAAATTTCGAAAGAAGTGGGAAACAGGGCAGGAGAAGGAGGAGCGTACGGTAATCTTGGCAACGCCTATCACAGTCTTGGAGATTTCCAGAAAGCCATAGAGTACCATGAACGACACCTCAAAATTTCGGAAGAAGTAGGAGACAGGGCAGGAGAGGGAAGAGCGTACTGTAATCTTGGCAACGCCTTTTACCGTCTTGGAGATTTCCGGAAAGCCATAGAGTACCATGAACGAGATCTCAAAATTTCGAAAGAAGTGGGAGACAGGGCAGGAGAAGGAAAAGCGTACTGTAATCTTGGCAACGCCTTTCGAAATCTTGGAGGTTTCCAGAGAGCCATAGAGTACCATGAACGACACCTCAAAATTTCGAAAGAAGTGGGAAACAGGGCAGGAGAAGGAAGAGCGCACTGTAATCTTGGCAACGCCTATCACAGTCTTGGAGATTTTCAGAAAGCCATAGAGTACCATGAACGAGACCTCAAAATTTCGAAAGAAGTAGGAGACAGGGCAGGAGAAGGAAGAGCGTACGGTAATCTTGGCAACGCCTTTAAAAATCTTGGAGATTTTCAGAAAGCCATAGAGTACCATGAACGAGACCTCAAAATTTCGAAAGAAGTGGGAGACAGGGCAGGAGAAGGAGTAGCGTACTGTAATCTTGGCCTTGCCTTTGGAAATCTTGGAGACTTTCAGAAAGCCATAGAGTACCATGAACGAAACCTCAAAATTGCGAAAGAAGTGGGAGACAGGGCAGGAGAAGGAGGAGCGTACGGTAATCTTGGCAATGCCTATGGGAGTCTTGGAGATTTCCGGAAAGCCATAGAGTACAATGAACGACACCTGAAATTTTCGAAAGAAGTGGGAGACAGGGTTGGAGAAGGAAGAGCGTACTGTTATCTTGGCAACGCCTATCATTGTCTCGGAGATTTCCAGAAAGCTATTCAGTATTATAAGAAGAGTGTTATTGCTTTCGACCACATCAGGAGAAATCTCATATCTAATGACGAATGGAAGATTAACCTCGGGAATAAGTATCATCATATTAATT
Organism: Porites lutea; assembly: GCF_958299795.1. Classification (NCBI taxonomy): domain Eukaryota; kingdom Metazoa; phylum Cnidaria; class Anthozoa; order Scleractinia; family Poritidae; genus Porites; species Porites lutea. Next base: position 18,941,160 of record NC_133213.1, on the reverse strand, counting down.
TGAGGTTATGGAGGCTGGAGTTTAAGGAAGGTAAAGTCATCCAGGCGCTGTTAACTGCTGATGAAGGACGTGCGCAAGCTTTAAATGATCTTCTGGAGTTTAAGTATGGCCTTAAAGGGCTACGCCCAGAAATAGGAACACTTTCTGCAAGACCAAGTGACTTTCTTAGTTACTTACCATCAAATACAGTTTTCATAGGTATCAACGAGGGAGGAATAGTTCTCTGGGTGAGCCAGAAAGGAAAAGAAATCAAAACTAGAAGAACTCTGATTGATATATCCGTCACAACCTATTTTCAGACTCTTTTGGAAACTACACATATAGAAATAGGTGTGAGAGCTGATGTTAATTGTGAAGATCGCTTGTTGGGAAACCTAAACGATAAAGAGTTAGCAGAAGAAAGATCCTTTAAGTTAAAGTCTCATCCTTCATGTTGTGAGACAAAGTCGTTACAAACATTTTACAATGTTGTTATAGACCCTATAAGAGACTTACTCCAGGGCGATGAGGTTGTGGTCGTTCCACAAGGACCTCTGTTTTTGGCCCCTTATGCTGCTTTCATGGACTTGAAATCAAAGTACCTGTGTCAAACTTTCAGAATTCGTCTCCTCCCCACACTTTCAAGTCTTCGATTAATCCAAAATTGTCCAGCAGATTGGCACAGCAAGACTGGCGCTCTTCTGGTCGGCGATCCGTGGGTACAGGAGGTAGTTTATGAAGGAATGACGCTAGAGCAGTTAGAGTGGGCAGAAAAAGAAGTGCAGATGATTGGGGAAATACTTCAAACTGTACCTCTCGTTGGAAAGCAGGCAACAAAAGATGAAGTTTTGAGACGTATCTCATCGGTTGCTTTGGTGCACATTGCTGCTCACGGTAAAATGGAAACAGGAGAAATTGCGTTGGCCCCTAACCCAACACGTTCATCATCTGTGACTCCAGCCAGGGAGGACTATCTCTTAACTATGCAAGATGTTTTAAAGGCGCAGATTAGGGCAAGACTTGTTGTACTTAGCTGTTGTCATAGTGCTCGAGGAGAAGTAAAATCTGAGGGTGTGGTCGGCATCGCACGGGCTTTTTTGGGTGCTGGTGCTCGTTCTGTTCTGGTGTCCCTGTGGGCGATCGACGACGAAGCTACTATGGAGTTCATGAAAGTTTTCTACCAACACTTAGTTCATAGAAGAAGTGCCAGTGAGGCCCTGAATAAAGCCATGAAATCCATGAGAGAATCTGACCGCTTTAGCGCAGTGAAGTACTGGGCGCCGTTTGTTCTCATTGGTGATGACGTAACGCTTGAGTTTGGAGGCATCGATTAAATAGCAAGGTATTTTGGGGTACATTTAAACCTGGGATCATAATCCCTGCTTTTAAACACGTCATTTTAACTAGCAATTATTTTTGTCACTTATAGAGCAACGAACCAACTTAAGCGGTGCCACTTATAACGTCAATATAGTAGTATAGGGCGCACAGAATTAACCCCTTTTTTTGGCAGGAATTTCATTAACTTGGGCAGGAATAAATTAACGCCAATGACGTCATAACCTTTTGTCTTGATCTCATGAATAAAATGCGCAGGAATCTCATTAACTTGCGGTGGAATCTCATTAAGTATATCCAGTTTGACGGGTTTATCAATGAGGTCATGTTCTATTTTTATCTTGTGGCGGTCATGGTTGGTATAACCGGTTTGACAGGTTTTAGTTATTTTCGTAAGGTGATGTCATAGGTATTCCGGGGTACCATGATGTCATAGTTGTTTTGATTGGTTGACCGGAATTAGAAAGACGCTCATTGGCTGTCTCGTTTGACGAAGCATTCTGGTTGGCTGCCGTATTTTTTATTGTTTGAACGGCATAAAAGCCTGCTCACTGCCAAGCGCATCGTTCACACATTGTGAGTAAGCTGAGTGCGAGTAGTCATGGCTTTCAACCAGTTCATCACTTTGGAAGAGTTTGAAAATTTCATCTGGCACAACGAGATACCACGCGAACAGATTTCTGAAGCGGTGGACCGAATGATGACCTTAACATGTCCAGAAGAGGTACGTTATTAACGTTTGAATGTCATTCGAGGCTAGATTCTTTTAGTAACACGTAGTTTCATTCTAGGTCCAGCCTTCCAATACACCTTTGCAAGATTCCAATATTCCTGCTGAAGTGTTGCAGCCATGGAATGATTGGGAGAAAGAATTTAAAACGGTAAGTGTTCGGTAAAGTTTGTCCTTGTTGACACGTAAAAACGCAGTTTAAGTACTTTGAGTCTCATCACATCTTTCTTCTCAGCCTTCTCCGAACCAAGTACAGAGTGGAGCTGGGAGAAAACGATCCGCGCAGGTAGGTGTTTTCGTAATTACTTTACTCACTTTTCTTATTTAAACACATAGTTTGTCAGGCATTTATACGATTTACGTTTATTTTACAGGATGATGTAGACATATCTCCTCCCGCTAAAAAGACGCGACATGAATGTCCCACTTGCAAAAAAGTATTCACTCGAGCAGATAATTTAAAACAACATCAACAGATACACATCAACGAGAAACAGCACGACCGTCCTAAGTGTGACAAGAAATTCAGACGAAAATCGCATTTATTACGGCACGAAAAACAAGTTCACGAGCGCCGAGCAGCTCAACGGGAATACAAATGTACTACTTGCGGAGACGTATTCCACAATATGGCGCCATTTCAAGCACATCAAAAGACGGCTCATACCACCCCTTTTTAAGTAAGAAACGTCCAAGGGACGAGGAAACAGGTAGGAAGCAGTGAACTTTTCTGTTGTATTTCAGTAAGATAAAATTATATTTTGTGTCAAGATTATTCGTAGGTAACTTTTTACTCGCTTCTTGCAACACAATAGAGGCTATGGCATGTTTGAACAAGTCTTTTGTTTGAAAGCTGCACCGTATGCAAATTTGAGGTGAAGGCAGTGGAGTGGAACAATTGGATTAGTCGTCTGCAAATTTTAGCGGTGGGATGTTAAAACAATAGAGGCTAGAGTATGTTCGAACAAGTCTTTGCCTTTGTACAGAGGCTAAGCACAACATATTCTAGACTTGATGGAACAAAACTTTTGTTCAGAGAGTTAATCCTACACAAATGTTAGGTAAAAGGAAAATCGCGGTATTGATGCCTTGGATCGCAACTACCGGACCGGTAAAATCTACAGCGGTAATATGTGCTTCTTCCGTGCCTTGGCTCTCCATAACGGCTGCCACACTAAAAATCTGGAGCGGGATGCACAGCATTACTATGAGCGATGTAGAGAATTTTTCCCTGAGAAAAAGAAGTTTTTTGGTGTGAAGCTGAAAGAACTTCCTGATCTGGAACACCTCTTTGAAGTGAACATTTCGGTTTATTCCCTCGAACCCACCAAGCCCGATGGAGAGGAGGGAGATGAAAACAATACCGAAGAAGAAAATACAGTACCAGACATTGCTGCACAATTGATTCACCGCTCCCTTTGCCACTACCCAAGTACTCTTTACCTCAACCTGTACCAGAATCACTTTTCCTATATTAAAGATTTAAAGAAGTATGCTAAGTCCTACAGCTGCTCGCGATGTGGAACATTGTGGAAACATGTTGGTATGTGAAATCGTCACGAGCGAACCTGAGAAGCGAAAGTAACTTACCAGTTTCCAGGAGGTGCTTACAAGACTCCACCCACCATTTTTCAGCTGCTCGAAGATGAAGGGTTGACTGTTCCTGAGCATGTCAAGTTTTTCCCCTACAGAGCTACCTTTGACTTTGAGTGTATGTTTACACCCGAGATAGACCTTAACGATACAGGAAAACTGACGTGGAATTCTAAACATATACCCCTCAGCGTGAGTGTCTGCTCCAACGTTCCAGACTACGACCAACCCAAGTGCTTTGTGTCAGATGGGGACTCTATACAGCTCGTCAAAGAGATGTTAGAACACCTCGTAAAAATAAGTGAAAAGAGTTATGACCTGTTAAGAAAAGAGTTTAACTTTCTTTTTGAAGCCATTGACAAAAAGCTGCAAGACTTACAGCAAAATTCAGAACAACAGAGCGGAGAGAGTGGTACAGACGTTAGCGTCCAAGAAGATAGCGATGATGAAGGAGAAGATCTCATGGACGCAGATGACGAGGAAGAAGAAATCGAGTCTGAAACCGAAGAGGATCGTGCCTTTATTGACGATGACGTAGAAGAACAAGGTGCCTCGTTTTACAGGGCTTTAGATCGCGAACACGAGGATCAGAGTGAAAATGATCACAAGTGTGAATATCACAGACCAGAGGACAACAGCCCAGAACCTAAGGAGAAAAAAGTACACCCTTTAAAGAAACTGAGAGATCGTTTCCAAGAATATCTGCAAGAACTTCCTGTCCTGGGATTCAATTCTGGTAAATATGACTTGAATGCCGTCAAAGAATTTCTGTTTCCTGTCCTGGTCCAGAATGAAGGCGTTCAGTTTACTATCAAGCGTAACCACAATTTCATGTGCCTAAATACCCCACATCTTCGCTTCCTCGACAAAGCTACGACAAATTTCTGAAGGCCTACGAGTGTCCTCAAACCAAGGGGTCTTCCCATACGAATGGCTGGATTCTCTTGAAAACAAGTTAGACCACCCTTCTCTTCCTCCTCACGAAGCCTTCTTCTCTACACTGAAAAACGAAAACATTTCTGAAGAAGACTACCAGTACTGCCAGCAAGTGTGGTCTGACAACAACATGCAGACATTTAAAGATTTTCTCATCTGGTACAACAACCTAGATGTCCAACCCTTCTGTGAGGTCCTGGAAAAAATGTGCGCGTTCTGGAAAGATAAAAAGATCGACATGTTAAGACAAGGTATTTCTATTCCCGGTGTTACCTTGACGTACCTCTTTACCACCCTGTAATCTGGCATCTTCTTCTCTCTGTTTGACGAAAAAAACAAAGACCTGTACTATCTCTTTAAGAAAAATATGGTAGGAAGCCCTAGTATAATATTTCATCGATATCACGAGGCGGGAAAAACCAAAATCAGAGAGAGAGAGATAACAGATCAAGGCAAAGAACCAAAAATGTGCCAGAAAATAGTAGGATATGACGCCAACGCGCTCTATCTCTGGGCCATCATGCAAAACATGCCCGCAGGATCTTTTACGAGACGACGCGAAGAAACCAACTTCAAAAAAGAAAGCTCCACCAATGTGGCCACCGAGTGGTTAGAGTGGAAGGCACATGAAGGAGGAATTTTTATAGGCCACCAAATGAACAATACAGAAAAACGCATTGGTGAAAGAAGGCTCCCAGTGGATGGTTTTCACGGTCCTTCGCAAACAGTCTTTCAGTTCCATGGCTGCTGGTGGCATGGGCATAACTGCTACCTAACTAAAGGAAAAGAAATTAATGCAAAAAGAAAGAAACCAATGGCTGAGCTCAGGGAAGAAACTACAGCAAATTCAAAGTATATCAGAGATCAAGGCTACAATCTCGTGGATGTGGGAGTGCCAGTGGTGTCGAATTAAGAAAACCAACCCTCAAGTTCAGCAGTTTCTTAACTCCAAGTTTAACCGCCTTCTTGATCATCACAAAACTCTGACACAAGACCAGATCTTAAGTGCTATTAGAAACGAGTCCCTCTTTGGTGTTGTCGAGTGTGACGTTCGAGTACCTGATGCACTAAAACCCAAGTTTACAGAAATGAGCCCCATTTTCAAAAACATAGAAATTTCAAGAGAAGATATTGGTCAGCACATGCAGACCTTTGCTGAGGAAGAGAACATCATGTCACAACCTCGAAGAAGTCTCGTTGGTAGCTATTTTGGTGAGAAGGTCTTATTGGCTTCCCCACTCATTAAGTGGTACTTGGAGCATGGTCTGGAAGTGACTCATATTTATCAAGTAGTGGAGTATACACCCGTTCCTTGTTTCCAACCCTTTGGAGAAGCTGTATCGGAGGCTAGACGGGCTGGAGATGTAGACCCAAACAAAGCCATCATTGCAGATACTATGAAATTGGTAAGTTGTTGTCCTATTGACGGAACGGAGGAAGAAAAACGTTTTAAGGTACAAAAAAACTCATATCAATGTCGTCTTTTTTCATACGTGGGGAACTCGAGTTATGGAAAGACGATAACCGATCAAGAACGCCACCGAGAAGTCCAGTTTTGTGAAGAAACTAAAGCGTCCCGCTTAATAAACAAACCCTTCTTTAGACAGATTGACCAGATTGAAGAAAATACCTTTGAAGTGCAATCTTGCAAGAAAAAAATCAAGTTAAACCTTCCCATGCAGATAGGTTTTTTCGTTTATCAATACGCTAAACTTAGAATGCTTCAGTTTTATTTTGATTTCATGGATAAGTATCCTGATCGTAGCGATTTTCAGTATTGTGAAATGGACACCGACTCTGCCTATATCGCGATCGCAGGGCAATCGGTAGAAAGTTTAGTAAAATCAGAATTAAGAGAGGAATTTGAAGCAGACAAGGCCAATTGGTTTCCACGAACCGACACTCCAGAACACAGAGCTTATGAGAAGAGAACACCAGGTTTATTTAAGGAAGAGTGGTCAGGGGCAGGAATAATTGGTCTAAGTAGCAAGACCTACTATTGCTTTGGGGCCTATGATAAGTTCAGTTGTAAAGGGGTTAACAAGAAAACAAACGACATTGACAAAGAAAAATATCTTAATGTTCTGTTCACCAAACAGAGTAGTGCAGGATTAAATAAAGGTTTTCGGGTAGTCAATAATAGCATGTATACTTATGAACAAGTTTGAGATGGGTTTTCCTACTTTTACCCGAAAAGAAAAGTGTTGGAGGATGGAGTTACCACTATGCCTCTAGATATATAAAATTGTGTTGTAAATTGATTGCTGTATTTAAAAAAATGAGTATCAAAAAATTGTAACGTGTGTGATTCATAAACAAAACAATTTATAAAAAAAAACGCGTTTCTTGTAATTCTCTGACTTCAGGCGAGAGTGCCTTCTCACGCACAACGTCCCCACCCGACCTTCTCGCGTGTGCCTGAGGAAAAAAAAACACTCAATTTCTGCCCTTTATGCCCTTGGTGCCCGTTGTGCCCTCGAAAATAAAGGATAAATTCGTGTCCAAATAGATTTGTTCAGTTTAAAGTCTGCTTTCGTACCGTTAACATGAAAAAACTAAAATGCAAGCATTGTCCTGTTCCCGGCTGTGGGTCAAAATTTTTAGTTCGATAAGCAAACCATTTGGCTCAGGTACACGAGCTGTCTTACTTAGAGAGAAAATATTGGCTCCAGTTTGCTAAATTACAAAATACCACCATGGTTCGTGTATATGATAAAGATACTCCACCAAAGACCATTTCTCTATAAATAAGAGCAAACGCAGTTGAACCAGTCAGTTGTCAACATGGAACCAAGGTGGAAACACCCCTTTCCTGCTATTGTAGCATGCCCCACTTGTTGTGGAAAAAGTCAGTTTGTCAAACACCTGTTGGAATCTTATGGCTACCTGTTATGCGACCTCAAACCGGAAACGCCTACTGACTTCCGGTTGCGCACAAGCATTTTCCCTGGGGAGACTTAGCTCGCCTATCTCAGAAAGGTATAAAAAAGCCTCATCGTAGTGACTGATATCAGTTGAGTTAAAGAAACAGTCCCTGTCAGTAAACCGGCAAAGAGAAAACTTCTTAAGCACAAGAAAGCCTTGACAGCTCTAGCTGAAAAGAGTACCCCGCTAAACAAGAAAAAGCAAATCTTGGTACAACACGGAGGAAACTTTTTAAGTGTTTTGCTACCTCCTGTTCTTCGAGTGTTGAGCTCGCTTCTTACTTAAGATGAATCATACAAGACGCATGGTTCTCGTTCCTGAAAACACTCTGGAACGATTGCAGCAACGCCAGCAGATATTAACACCACCTGTAACACAAACTCTGAAAAATCTGGATAGCCAAATGGGGGATATTTTAGAAAGTAAACAGCTTGATGATGAGGAAAAGGCGAAGCTTTACAATCAGGTGTTGCAACGGTACTTGACTTATTACGATCAGCGGAAAGGCCAGCCTCTCCATGTGAGGTTAACGACCCCTAAAACAACAGAAACCCCCAAACCAGCTGAGAACGCGGAATCTACAGAGGAAGCTTCTCCAGATAATTCTCTTCCAACAGCAGTAGAGCAGGAGGTCATGAAAAGTGTACCCCAAATTTACAAAGCTTGGGCTAGACAGTTGTTGGATAAAATTAAAAAACACCAGGATGTGTTGCATTGGAATAATAAAGGAGAGCTGTTGTATGAAAACAAACCAATCCCAGGTTCTCGTGTGGTCGACCTAGTCAACGACACATTGCTTCACCGAAAAGGATTTGAGCCAGTGGGGTGGTCCGTGTTTGCGAGGGGCCTGGCGCGAATGAATGTCCCCGAAAACTTGGTTCGTAATCCCCAACGTCAGAGTGCCATAAGAGAGTTTAATGCAAGAGTGAGAGAGGAGACCCCAGAGAGTCCTTCGCGTTGGCTACCCACCCCACCTGTGACGTTATCTTCTGTCAAAAAGCAGAGGCGCAGAGTCGAGAGTCTTCGCCCTCAGGCTGTTCGATGGTTACGATGATAAATCATGACAAGAGACTTTTTTATAGTGAAACACAAAACTTTATTTTGCTCATTCAATAAAATGTGTTGAAAAGAAATTACATGGTGTCTGTTTACTGAACTTAGTGTTGTTCTTTTGCTCTTTGCATGTTTACATCAGTACGATATTTCGGAAAACTTATAGGAAAATGTTTTTCAATAAATCGTTTTACAAGACTATCATTTTTACTTGTGTTTTTAGAGAAACGATAGACAATAGTACTCATACTTATTTGCCGACTACGATATAAAGCAAAATACAAACAGTAATGTCCGCAGACTTTTGAATAGATGCTTTGTAATGTCACAGTATTAAAAGTCGGCTGGTTAGAATTGTTGTTTAAAAAGGTAGTAAATGTTCCTGAGTATTTGCTGGGTGGTGATCCGTAAGAATCGAAAAATTCTCCCTCTTGCTCCTTGGTGAAATAAAACGCCACCCAATGCGAACCTGGCTTGTCACTCGTATCCACATTGGCGATAAACAGGGCTGGGTAATGTGAAACACTTGCAGGAAGCAGGTCTGAGGGATACACGCCTTGAAACACACCTCGTGTAAATTTATCCTTTCTCAAAATAAGGGTCAGTTGAGTAGTGTCCATTTTTAGTTTGTGTAGTCGAACAACACGTTGCGGTTCTTGTCAATTTCAATCACGTTTTGGAATTCAGCGCACGCGATAAGGTTAACCGTATTGGCCAGTGGTTCCTTGAAATGAAGCTCGGCGCGCAGGTTACCTTGCTTTATTAGCTCAAAATGGTCACCTGAGCAGTGGTCTGGGGACAAGTCAAAGCAGAATGCTGTGTAACCAGAGCCATAATTACTTCTACTGATCTGATTACCCACATCTTGGGATAGCTTTCCAGTACCTGAGAACAGACTTTGATAGCCCGCTATTACATTTTGACCTCCAGCTTCGTCAAAATTCAATAACAGGGATTTCCGAGGAATTTGCTCTCCTTCCACATAGACACCCACTTGAGTTAGATTGTGGTGTTTGAAGTTGAACGGGTTGGTACTGTAAGTTCCATTATATGCCTGAGTATCCACTAAGACCAGCACGATTCGTTTTGGGATATGACCCAAAAAGATGTTGTCGGGGTTAAAACTGCTAAACCCTCTTGGAATAGACAGCACTTTACAATCTATTCGGCGAACCGGGTACTTGGCGCTGGAGTGTTTTAGTGCAGCAACATGGCCAAGTATAATAGAAGAGGCCAATTTCACCTTGCGAACGATCGAACAAGATGGCTTCCGTGATTACCACCTTGAAAGTTGGAGCGGCTGCTGATGACATCAGACAAAACGAGTTCTTGGCTCGGTTCAGTGTGATTCTTAAATTCACTCCATTTAGCATCAACCGGTCTTGAGAGAAAATGTCGCTATGAATGGGCCCCATCATATCCACAATATGACTTTCTTTAGTGAAACCATAGCGAACCTTTAACCCTTTGTTTGCGGAATCGTCTGCAGCCACAGGGTTGGCAACATCCATTTTTCCAGGGGTATCTTTGTAAAACATGGCCATAGAAAGTTGACTTGTTTTTGCTTCTTCTCCGTAGTTTAGCAAGGTTTCGATCATGGCGCGATAAGGGTAGGTATTGGTGGATGGAGAGATCAATCGCTCGTTCAAGGAAACGTCCACTTGCGAAAAAAGGGAATGTAAAAACAGGTTCACGGGACCTACTTGTGTATCGGCATCTATGGCGGTTCCATTTGCTTTTGTGATCTTGGCTTTCACAAATAACAGAGTACGTGCCAAGTCCAAATACTCATCTCCGGTTCCCGAAACATAAAATTCGATCGGACCACTGTCCGTGATGTTACTGATGGGGTGGTACTCGATCCATTGCCCTTTGGTGATAGAGGTTTGTGTTGCAGGAATCGTAAAGAGATCCAACTCTGATTTCGTACATTCCTGAGACTCGTGATGCACAAAGGCCACAGTTACTTCCAGAAAAAAAATTTATCTTTGGGCTTCTTTTGCTGCGAAGATGTTTTTGCCTTCTTGGCTGGAGGCGGACTGATTTTGGTTCCTTTGGCTTTTCTTTTTATAGATTTTTTGCCAGCTCCTGATTGTCCCTGCAATGAATTCTGGGAAGGTAGACCGAGGGTTTGTTTCGTGCGCTTGTGGACTGCTGTTTTAATTTTATCTCCATCAAGAACATCTTGGACAACATTGACTCCTGTTTGTAAAGCCTTTTTTCCAATCACCTTAGCACCCTGTTGAAGGTGAGGCATCGCCCAGCGAAATAGGCCTCTGAATATGGACCCTAGTCAATAACCCCGCTGAAATCGAGCACCGTGAAACGCTGGTAAACTCCCACCTTTTTGTTTGGCTTGATTAACATAGTACTGTTCGTACAACTTGTGATTTGGAGTGTGGAGTTTTTTCATCTTAAAAGTACTAAGGTGCACTTTGACGAAAATGAAGTGTTAACTGCACTCTCCCAAACTCAAATGGTACATACTCCCCTGTGTCTGTCTTTATATCGACTTCGACGGTTTCAAATTGCTTTCTGCTGACAGGTAAATATTGGGGGCGCAAAAATGATTTACTGACTCGCTCCCCGACCTTTCCTTCTACAGGAACAATTCGAAGCAAGGGCACCAATGCATCTCCAACATATTGTGACTGAATAAGATCACAGTAAATGAAAAGGTCGTGAAAGCCATACTCCAAATCCACTTGTCTTTCAGCGGTAGAGGTATTAGAAATAATTTCTTCTGGTGAAAATCCCAGCAGGTATCCAATGTTACCAAAGAAAAGTTCTACGTTATTTTGTAGGTGAACAGTCACCTTTCTAGTGAACGTATCGTAGGAAAATGTTACATCTTTATTGAAACGCTTTCCATTCTCGATCAGCCCTTTCATCTTTGGTAAAATATCTTCAATGGAAGAATAATGACCCGGTGGTATAATTAGGGCCTCCCATACTCCGGACAATTCTTGGTTCCGAAGGAAGAATCGATTACCAAAATTTCCTTGGACATTATTCCAGCTGTGAGGATAATGAATTTCTGTTAACGCTATTTCCCAGTCCCCCGTCAAGCTAACGGTTTGAGGTAAACCAACATGGTACTCCGTTAATGTGTTGTTGGGAAACTTATCGAGGCTGCTATTGCTTGGAAGATGCAGGTAAAACTGTGTTACCTCCATCGTATCGTGTGTTCAAATGAACATTTATTCCTGGCGTTCTTAATTTATAACCATACACAACAAAATTTGTTTTCAGTTAAAATAACCCTTTTATTGGCTTCACACAAAATGTCACAACTTTGAGATATTACTTTCTGCTATCCAGCTATTAAACTTGTCTGGGTACCCTTTCCATTTTACAGAGTATTCAACTATTCCTTTACGCTTTCGCTTGCGCAAAATCTTTTCAACGCGGTACACATCATCGTTCTTAATTATTTTCTGTAATTCGGGTTCATAAAACGTTCCATCTAAGATTTCACCTGCATCATCCTTTAGTTTGTAAACGGGTACTTGACGCGCCATTCGTTTGTATACAGTAAACATTTCTTCCGTGAAATTAGGCAGGTAAGATTTTTCAAACATTCGCTTCACTTTGCTGATCCTAACACGATCTCCCACTTGAAATTTAAACCGCACACGCTTTTCAACGTCATTACCATACAAAGTATCCCACACTTTAGTTTCATTCGCTTTAGTCACCTCACTCGGCTTCATTTTAACACTTCGGTGGTAAGTGTTATTGTAAGAGGATACTAGTTGGGGTAGTACATTGATAAAGGGGAGAGTGTTTTTAGCTGTGAAATATTTGTACATCTTATTTTTAAATGTTCTGTTAAAGCGCTCAACTACTGAGGCCTTGAACCCAGAGTTTACAGTAAAAAAGTCAATGTTGTTGTCACGCAGATAAGCCTGAAACACTCGATTAAGAAACTCTGTTCCTTGATCTGTTTGCAGTTTGCTGGGTTTGCGACCAGTAGAAAGGATCTTTTTAAAGGCTTTGACCAGGTCTTGACCTTTTTTTGACTTCAAAGGCAGCACCCAGGCAAACGTGCTGAAGATATCTATACAAGTCAGTAAGTATTTATAGCCCTTGTTGTAGCGACTGAGATTTTGAAGATCGACCAAATCCGCTTGAAACTGGGCATCTATTCCAGGAACGATGACTCGGCTTCTCTTGTAGCGTCTTCGCGCGGGTTTGTGAAGAGTATAAACATCCTACTGACTCAAGCAATCTCGAACTTGTTTACGCGATATCTTGTTCTTTCCTTTCTCTTTGACTGCTCTGTAAACGGCATCTAAACCACCGAAACTTGCGGGTTGACTTGGGTCGAGGTAGATGCTGGCTAGTTTTTTCTCCATCACAAAATTCCGAGTTTTGTACAACCACTTTACCACCGCAGCAAGCTAATACACAACGTATGCGATTGAAAATGTGTTCAAAACCAAAAGTGGATGATGGCGGACAGCAACCCATCACTAGTGTTTACCTAAACGGTAAAAGATGTAATGACTTCTCTCTCCCTGGTGCTCCTTTATATAGCTACTGTGGAATCTGGGTGAGAGTAGGAACAAGAAGATGAAATAGTAGTTCCCATTTCTCCTCAGTTAATCCCAGCTGATCCGCGAAGTTCAAAAATACCACCAATCGTCCCCAGTTTACTTTTGAAAAGACCTCAGAGTGGAGTTTTTTCAACTTTTCTAGACCCGAACCCGGCAGATCTTTAAATTTTTGTTAAAGCATTTCCATTTCACTTGAAGACACTTTCAATGTTTTGGCTTGTGCGCGATACAGAGAAAAGTCGATCCGAAGCAAAGACAGAGAAAGCCCCATCTTAACTAAGACAGAGACAAACACACACTGACTCACAATTTAGTCATAAACAAATTTTATTACTTTTACAAACAAAGCTTGTTTTGAATGTCATTAATTACAGAGTCATAAAAATACGGCAACCAGCCAGAATGCTTCGTCAAACGAGACAGCCAATGAGCGTCTTTCTAATTCCGGTCAACCAATCAAAACAACTATGACATCATAGTACCCCGGAATACATATGACATCATCTTCCGAAAATACCTAAAACCTGTCAAACCGGTTATACCAACCATCACCGCCACAAGATAAAAATAGAACATGACATCATTGATAAACCCGTCAAACTGGATATACTTAATGAGATTCCATCGCAAGTTAATGAGATTCCTGCGCATTTTATTCATGAGATCAAGACAAAAGGTTATGACGTCATTGGCGTTAATTTATTCCTGCCCAAGTTAATGAAATTCCTACCCGAAAAAGCGGTTAATTCTGTGCGCCCTATACTACTCAATATGCCTATCACAGTTTGACAGCAACAAAAAAGTTTGACTTTGGTAGTTTGTTTGGCAGTTAAACTACAAAATTATTTTCAAATCTCATGATTTCTTCACATTTTAATGTGTCGGTGTCCCTGTTTGAGATCGTTCTATTGGATCTTACTTCGAACTTGAGGTAAGTGACGACCCAAAATGCTAAGATCAAATTTCTGGTCGCTTAGGAACGGTCTCCAAATATGGTTTATTTTATCTATTAAGCTTTCCGGGGCTTTATTCATTTAAAGAACGTTTGAGAGAGGGGCCTGTTTTATTAAGCGAAGATTTTGGAATCATTTCTCCATAAAGAACTAGAACGCTAAGTGAAAAAGTTCAGGCACATGAAATTGGAGGTCATCAAACCGAAGATCAAAATTAAATCCGAACTTCCAGCTCGGGAAAAATCATATTGGATGATCAGTCCACATGAAGTGTTATAGTCGTGATAAATTAATACACCTATTATACGTCTATCATATAAGAATTGGGAGATAGAGCTTGAATGACAGAGGGGGTTTAATAACTTTCTTTCCCTGAAAAAGGGAGCTTATTAGAGAGGGAGGCCGAATAGAGGATTTATGGTATGCGAGTTTCTTTAATCCATAGTAAGTCTAATCGTCGGTTGAAGTAAGCACTTTAAATGTGACCCGTTTGCTCTAACAGATTTAAGGCGTGTTCGATTCACCGTATTCCGCGTCCCAAATAGGAATAAATGGAATAAACTCGCTAGAAATCACTTGTTTTAGCTTTCATTGTATTGTAGATTGCAATATCTACAAAAATGATTGAAATAAAGTATTATGATCTATATAAACTTTAAATGGTCCAAAAATTACGGTAGAGAAGAGGTTTGTAACAAAACCTCTGGAATACTATCAATCGAGCGCACTCTCAGAAGTCAGTTGTCAAAATGTTTTTTCGCTAGCTGAAATCACTATCCTTTTCTTCTGCTAGTTTGCTAACGTTGCGTTTTCCTGTTTTTGTTGTTGTTGTTATTGTATAGGTACGATGAAGAATGCAGTGAAGCAGTTCCTAATTATCTGAAGTTCAGTTGGAGTCAGTTTCTAATTTGTAACACCGGGATTACGAAGCGGAGCGTTTCTCCCAAGAATAGGAACAGTTTGTCCCGAAGAGAAAATTATATGCTGTTTATAAATAAGTTGAAGCTTTTTGTAGCCTGAAAATTACAGTGTACGTTTCGTAGCTTAGTTTACGACCAGTCGTGTGCAGTTGAAATTTGTTTTATAGTCACCTGAAAAATATCAGGAATCAGTAGTCAATTTCTGCTTCTTTCATTGTTATACCATATGTGACAAAGGCACTTTAGAGGCGTGTCTACTGGCAATTTAAAGTAGTTGTTTAGTGTTCTATTCGTTACACAGTTGTATTTTTGAATTCTTTTGGCAGATTGGTTTAAGTTTATTAGTGTCTAGAAAGATCTCCATTCTAATACTGAAGTCAAATTACCTCGGAGTGTTCAGTTACTAGGTTAAATCACTAATGTAGTTTTAAATTTACTCGTCTTTTTGATAGGCGTAGGACTACTATTGAAAATAATAATAATAGTAAAGGTAATTAAGGTAACGGCCCAAAACAACAACAACAAAAATAATAATCATCATCATCATGGTTTATTCACAGCATTTCCATAAAAATGGTTTTACATCTGCTGTACTGAAATGTAAAATATATAGTATATCTGACTGGATTTGCAAAGACATGGCTATGGAAATCTCTCTCATATAGGGGAATGTTTGCTGACGTCATTGTTTACGTTTTTCCTCATTAGCATACCACTTAACTCGTAGAAGTCGTTGCCGAATATATAAATTAAATGCAAAAACTGAAAGAGCTGATTGCTGTGTGGCAAAAAAGTTAATGAGCCATACGTTCTCTGTAAAATTTCGTGTTTTTAGAAGAGAATTTCTCCGAAACCATTCGATGTATTGGACTCAATTTTCAGAGATAACTTAAACTGTTATGCCCTTTCAATATTCAGAGTTTTTATATTGGCGTCATCACTAGTGTTAAGCTTACGTTAATGAGGCAAAAAGTTTAAACAAAGATTCGCTTATACCTTCTGATTTAGTCTTAATTTTGTAGAGGAGCATGATTTTTTTTTCATAGTTACTTTTTATTTATTTAATTTCTACCGAATATGTACTGAATAGGCTGCAGTAGATGGACTTGGATGAGTTTCTCACTGGCTATTAACCTACCACATAAGTTCCCATAATTCTCTCTGTATGTCAGTTTGAAATGAACGCGCTTATTAGACTGAACTCGGCTCTCGTAGTGGGTTGTCTTAGAGTTTTTTTTGGCTGCATTGAGCAAAGTTTTCCGGAGGGCATCATTAAGCCTTATGAAGGAACAATTCTCACGACTGGGAATGTCTGCTGCGTCCAATATCTTCTCGTATTTCGTCTCGTTTCGGGCTACACGGGTGAAAGACTGATCTCGGGCCTGAGACGGAAAGATTGGATATTGCGCGCTTTGTTGTTGGCAGTAACAAGTCTTTGGCCTCAAAAAGTGGGTTCTAGGGATGAAATCTATTCGGCGAGATGGAAATGGCCGCTAATTTCTGACCAGGCCAAAGACTTAGTTAAAAATTGGTTTGAAGGCGGGGGTTCTATGTCTCCTTTTCAACCGCTGGTTTACATCCCGGATCTTGAATAAATCGACTGTGTGATTGGAGAAAAGTTCCATGTGGCGATTTATGTGGAGAGGGGGCAAGAGTTTTATGGAGAAATTTGACGAGGTTTCGCCCACGTTAAGTGTGGAAGTATTATGTGTGGTTTTCGGGAGTGTTATGATTGCCGCCCAAGTCATTTATTATGTGATTTACCGAGAGTGTTGGGTTGGTATGTGGTTGAGTTCGTGTTAGGCCATCCTCTTAGTTTCATTTGTTTGCTTGCGTATGAATACAAGTACTTAAAGCAGTTTCTCTACTTTAGTCATTGTTTAGTTTGCTTGGCTACTGAGTTATCTTTTTACTATTTACCCTGAGCAGCCTGGTCCCACACAGTAATTTTTAAGGAGTTATAATAACTTCTTTAGTGGGGTTAATTCAACTCCTTACAATGGAGTTATTCTTTGGGGATTTATTTTAACTCAAAAAGGAGTTTAAAGAACTCTTTTTCAGGAGTAAAAATGACCCCAGATATTGAGGAGTTAAAATAACCCCAAAAAAGGAGTTATCCTGCACCTAAAATTTTTACTCCACTTTCAGAGTTAAAGTAACTCCAAAAAGAGTAAAAACAACCCATGTGAGGAGTAAAAATAACCCCATTTTCGGAGTTATTTTAACTACAAACTGGTTGTAAAAAGAACTCTTTTTCAGGAGTAAAACTTTTCACGAGTTAAATTAGGAGTTAAAGTAACCCCCAAAAAGGGATTATCCTGTACCTAAAATTTTTACTCCATTTTTGGAGTTATAATAACTCCCTAAAAATTACTATGCCGAGGGTTTCGTCCGTCTGGTCACTCAATCACCTATCTCTTCACAACTTAGATCTTCATGTCGGTGATCGATATACAGTGAGGAATATGCTTATAGAAGGAGGAATATTAATGCACTGCACTTGCTTCGTTTTATGGCTTATAGAAAGACAAATATTATATTTATTGTCATTAAGAGCAGGTTTTTCAGTAGCGATTGACCGCGTGCTCTTTTGTTTTGGTTTATGGCTTATACAACGAGGAATAAAATATCTGAAGCGCGGTTCTTTTGGTTTATGGCTTTAAAAACCCTTTAACTGGTAATCGGACGGAGGCAAAAAAATTGTCAGCGGGCATCTCCATTAGTCTTGGGTGACCTGTGGAGACTGGATCACAGACGAGAACAACATGGGCGACATGTATGCTGTTTGTTTGGTCAATTTTAGTCAAATTTTCGATATATTATGAACCTTAACGGCACGTGAACTTTAATGATGGTGACGGGACACGAAGATCCTTCAGCTTTGGTTATATTTTGGGGATTTTTCTTGGGTCTGGCCGTTTTTTTCGCTGAGTTCTGCAACGAACCACGAGGCTGAATGCTCAAAGAGTTGAACTTTCAAGTGTACGGTGCTGTGGAGAAAAGATGCTGGATTTACAAGCTTGAAAGGTAACTCAAAGCAAAAGTTGTCATTTTACAAAGAAACATGTGGAGGAAGCGCCATATTTGTATCGACCGGTCAACGGTTTTAGCCATTCTTTCATAGTTCTTACGCTGTTTTTAATTATTCTGCGTTCTCGGTTTCAAAACAAGTTGTGTGGCATTGGATCGATATTGTACTGTCTTTGAAAAATGTTGCTGTTTGGAGTAATCATACGATGATGATCTTTATAGAAAACCATTTTGAAACATATTTTTGTCAAGTTTTTATTTTTTAAAAAAACCTCAAAAATTGGTAGCTTCAAGGAAAATGTATCCCCTCCCGAAAAATAAACAAAAAACAAAAAACAAAAACAAAAAACAAAGAAAAAAGGGAACATAAAACATTATGGAACATGAAAAAATTACATTGATTTTTTTGGAAAAAATATTAGTGAAAAAAATTTGTAATAACAAAATAACATAACATAAAAATGAAAAATATGGAAAAAAAGAAGAAGAAACTGGTATCATTTCCAAGTATCAGAAAACAATATTTTGTCATTTGCATGGACCCTCACTAGCACAACAAATTAATATAGTGTGACAAAATAATAGCAGAGCTCTCGCGCGAAGCACGCGCGCAGCGGAGCACCATGGGTAAGAAAATTTGGTAAACTATCCATCTGAGAAAATTCGGCAATCACGTGACCGTACACCGACCACCCGACCTTCCGTCCGTCCGCACCACAGGCATACTAATGTTTAATCTCACACTTTCTAGCCAGTTTGGGAGCCTGCAACCTTATATTGTACATCCATGTTTTGATTAATTGACAGCTGTCAAAAGAGTGTTTCTGCTGACCGGTATCGCCTGACCGTATCGCGGGCTCAGGTATCGACCCTCTGAGTTCGAGTAATATTTTGAAGGTATCCGCTGACAAGTTGCTACATTTCAAATGATGGCAGGCTCAAGTTCAGTTTTTTTAAAATGCATATGAAATAAGTCGTGTTTCATGAGCCGCACTTTTAAAATTGATCACGCTCTACGTCCAATTTTTATGTTCTGATTGGTCAAAATTTGACAGGTGAGTTTATGCGGAAAATTTCTGCAGCGTCTGGAAACTTGCTTGCTGATAGCTGGAGCTGAGAGAGTTTTGTGTCATCTTGTGATGTTTTAAACTGTCTTTTTCTACTTTGTGTACAAAATGAAATACAGCTGCTATCAAGATTGTTCTGTAATTCGTTGGTTTGTATATTGCACTTTTTGTTGACAAATGCACCGCTTGTCAAAGTCATTGGAAATCCGATTTCGGATGGCATCCTTTTCAAAAATGAGCTTACTCACTTGCCCTTGCTTGAGGCGTAAGAGGGTTGAAAAGTCTCAAGCGATTCTGGAACACTTGATGACCTTCAGAAGCAACATCTCGACTGGTAAGCCTGAGCCATTATTGTTTTTGATGTGTTTTTTTTTCGGTTTCCTGAAGTCAAGCGTATGGTTTATGCGGCTTAAGTTAAAACACGAGCAATGATCTAGCCTACAATAGTATCAGGTTTAAAAAGCCTTTAGACATTTTTTGACCTGCAAATTCAAAGAAAGGGTTCAGAAGATTAATTACTTATGATTTTGGCCGTAAACAGAGAGCTCTGAGCGATTTTCTTGCCTCGAGTTCATCTTGAAAAAGAGCGAACACCGGGCAGCCGGCTTAAAACATAAATAAGCTTATGCTTGCCTGACTCATGATTTTCTGAGACACTTTACTCTCAATACTTCTCTTCGTGAATGAAAATTATTGTCTCTGTACATGTTTCACCGAATTAAACTTATTTTATTGATTGTTAGTAGTCCCTCTCGCAATTTTCATCGGTGCTTGTTTCCAGTCAAACATAAACATCGCATGCAGGAATACTCAAAACGCCGCGCGTAAATATCACTCGCTTTTAAAGATTACACATTACAAAATCTTACACAGTTTAATGAATAAAGGGAAATAAAACCTAAACATAACAATTTCTCTATCATGTTGAAGCGTAAATGGTAACTCTATTAATCGCACTGCAAATTTGGTGCCTGTCAAAAGTGAGAACCCGTCCGGCTGGCCGAAAAGTGACTTAAGGAATTTTTTTTATCGTTTTCATTAAAAGCCCAAAATTATTACCCTGCATATCACATAAGACCAGATTTTTCTAACAGAAAACGTTTTATAATTCAATACTATAATTTGTTGTGCAAAGGAAGCGCGTGCTTTGACCGTCGTGGATATTGAATGAGTGCAAATTCTCTTACAAAATTGTGAAAAACTGCAGAATTATAGGTTTAAATAGGGCAAAAAGGAACAAATTCTGTCCGAGGTCTGTGTACTGTTTACCTGAGACGTGATGAGAAAAAGTATGTTTAAAAGGCTGGTTTACACGCCACCAGATTCGTCGCCAAGATTTACTAGTAAACTAAACTTGTTGAACACAAAAAATCCGGCCTGATTTTTATTTTGGCCACTCTTTTAGACAGCGGAATGCAACGTGTAAATTGGCTGTCACCAAGGACTATCGTGGTGCATGTGTTTCTTAAAATTATATTTCGGGGTTGTCGAATTATCCATAGTCTCTCTAACGGAGCAATGTTGGAGAGACTGGTGAATGCCACATTATGATGCTACATCTAATGCAAATATAATACACGAATAGGTCTATTTGTTTTCCAGGCCTAATCTACTGTGATCGAACATGATTGCTATTTTTCGGTGTACAAATAACTTGATGTAAAATTTGTTTCACTCTTGGACGGTGAAATTCTGATTTTTCTCTAAAATCACTCAGCCTTTGCCTCAAAAGTCAAATGAATGTACCCTGATCTGTGGACTACAAGTTTATTGTTTGATTTAAATTATGAATTTATTGATGCGAGCTTCGCTTTTAGCCCTGGCTAAATCTATATATTATTGTTTTCTCATACATGGAGATGATACACCTGTACCAGTTTCTTTTTCTTTACGATGTTTTTATTTTATTTTTGTTTTTGTTATGTTATTTTTATATTTCTTTTGTTATTATAAATTTTTGCAAAATTGAATTATTATTAGTATTATTATTATTTATTAATATTATTTTTTTTTCATAAAAATTAATTTACTTTTTTCATGTTCTGTGATGTTCTGGGCTGTTCTGCAATGTTCCAGATTTTATTGATGGCTGACCAAAGAGTTTGAGTCAATACTTCATATTATCAAGATCAATGCCAAGAAACAAAATAATTCTTTGTTGGTAGTATTTTTGGCAACTTTATGTCCTAACCAGAAATTTACCAGTTAAAGGGTTAAACGACAAATATTACATTTCAATCGTGCTTGTTTTGGTTTATCACTTACAGAAGGCAGAATGTTACATTCAATAGTGTGCTTGTTTTGGTTTATGCTTACAAAGCAAGTCTGTTGAAATGCACCTGCTTCGCGAATATTATGCTTTTGCACAGCCCTTGTTTTGCTTTAAAGCTTATGGAACGAGGAGGTTGAGGAGTATTACATTTAAAGCGTGCTTGTTTTGGTTTTTGGCTGATAGAATGAGGAATATTACTGTTGAAGCATTTTTATGGTTCTTGTTTTGCTTTATGGCTTATATAGCTTGTATGACGAGGAATTAATGGTTAGCATCAGTACTTGTGATGCTGTTCTAGATATCTAACATGGGGGAGGGGGGGTACTGGGACTAAGACAGCCTTTACCTTAGCACAAAGTTTTGCATAGATTGCATGAGTACTATTCCATTTGGTTTATCACGTTATTTTACTCACAAACTATCCAGTGCTTTTATGACCACCTTTTATACTAAGTGCCAGTAAAAGTACAAGTAGTTTGTATAAATTCAGGGCCCAGCATCTCAGAGACTCACTTGCAAGATAGCTCCGCTACCAAACTGAGTCATAAGTTGCAGCTTCTACTATTTTTTTTTTTATAATTCACTGTGATAATTTAGCAGCTGTTTATATTTATCAATAAAGGGAGTACTCCTCATCCTCTTAGTACGTATGCACTTAGACTCCTGTTTTGGCTTTCAGCGATTTACAACTTTAGGTTTGCAGCTGTTTATGTATGTCTAGGGTCACCTCATCACCATTATTACAGATTCAGTGTCTCGCTTACATGAACCTAGCAAATGTTTAGCCTTCTACCATCATCTCCATCCAGCAGGTGCAACCTCGCCAACCTCCTGACAGCACTCCACTGACTCAGCATGACCTTACACAATTGCAATTTCCTTTTTTCCAGGCTGCCAGGACCCCCAACTGGCACAGCAACTTCAAGAAGAAATTTATCAGTACCACTTTCACACCTCTGCTGAGGGCACTAAAGCATCATATCACACTCACAGGACTAGTTATCTCTGGTTTTGTGAGCATATATGTTACCCTTCCCTCCCAGCCCAATCTTCCCATTTTTGTAAGTATGCTGCCTTTTTAGCTCACAGTCTCAAAGACACTTCTATTCCCAATTACCTAAATATTATTGGTATTCTACATAAGGAATTTAACCTGCCTAATCCCCTCCTGGGCAATTGGCCCTTACAGTATCTCTTAACAGACTGTCTGGGATTAAGCGGGTCAAAGGTATGCCCCCTTGCCCAAAAACAACACATTACCCCTAGCATTTTGGGTCATATTTACTTGCACCTCAACATGCGCTCTAGTTTTGATGCCTCCTTCCGGGCTATATGTTTGGTAAAATAATATTGTGGTATGCTCTGCAAGAGCCATCTCCCTTTTAAATCTGCACGTTCCTTTGATGCCTCCCAGCAACTCTTATGTTTGGATTTTACTTAGTGTAGTGGTTTGGTTAGTTTTGGGCCATATTTAAATTTTTGTTCTTAATTTTAGTGTCAATTTTAGTATGCAACTGAATTAGGTTAGCTTTGGGCTGCATTTAAATTCTACTTCTTAATTTGTAGTATGTTTAATATTGGAGAATATTCTTTGTATGGGAATTTAGTTTCCCCCAGTTATTCTCCAGTCATGCACTTTTTGTATTTTTTGTAATATTATTTATTTACTTGTATTAGCATGACAAAGTATTATTAAACTTAAACTTAAACTTAAAACTATCCAATTCCATGAGTGGGTGGTTCTTCTTCCCCTGCCCTGGTCGCGGGTTCGATTCCCGGGGCCGGACCATTACTCAGGGTCTTAAAATGACTGAGAAATGAAGATAAGTGCCATTTATACCAGACTCCCCCCTTTGCCCTGTTATGGCAGTTAAAAGGGTTATCCCTGGGTGGTTCTTCTTCCCCTGCCATTTATATCAGACTCTCCCCTTTGCCCTATTACAGCAGTTACTTAAAGGGTTATCCCTGGGGTGGTTCTTCTTCCGCTGCCATTTATATCAGACTCCCCCCTTTGCCCTGTTACGGCAGTTACTTAAAGGGTTATCCGTGGGGTGGTTCGTCTTCCCCTGCCATTTATATCAGACTCCCCCCTTTGCCCTGTTACGGCAGTTACTAAAAGGGTTATCCGTGGGGTGGTTCTTTTTCCCCTGCCATTTATACCAGACTCCCCCCTTGCCCTGTTACAGCAGTTAAAAGGGTTATCCCTGGGGTGATTCTTTTTCCCCTGCCATTTATACCAGACTCCCCCCTTGCCCTGTTACAGCAGTTAAAAGGGTTATCCCTGGGGTGGTTCTTTTTCCCCTGCCATTTATATCAGACTCCCCCCTTTGCCCTATTACAGCAGTTACTAAAAGGGTTATCCCTGGGGTGGTTTCTTCTTCCCCTGCCATTTATATCAGACTCCCCCCTTTGCCCTGTTACAGCAGTTAAAAGGGCTATCCCTGGGGTAGTTCTTTTTCCCCTGCCATTTATACCAGACTCGCCCCAGTTTACCTTGTTACAACAGTTAAAAGGGCTTAGTGCACTTTACCTGTCAGGCATCGCCTGACTCTTAGGCTTTCGCCTTTCCTCGCTCTCCAGATTTAGTCCTCGTGCATTTCTCTTATCCCAGGTTTTTGAAAAAGGTTGAGTGCTATTCTCTCTGCCATTGGGCCCTCGGCCAAAGATTATGCTTGCCACTTCTTCCGTAGGGGAGTCTACCCCTTTGCCCTCCATTCCGGGGTTCCTGTCGAACTTATTAAAATGCTTGGGGACTGGCATTCGGATGCTGTGCTACTTTACCTTACGGTCCCTCTTGCCATTAGATTGCAATCCGTTAATACCATTGCTAAGTCTATCCTCACTACAAACATTTCTACTCCACAACCTACTCAATTTGGGTGTTACCTGTTTCGTTTTAATATTGTATATATATTGAGTGATTACCTATTTTACATTTTGTAATAAAGGCTGTCATAGTTCCAATCTTGCCTGGGTCGTGGATCGTACGAACCGTAACACACTATGCCCTTATGTAATAGTGAGATGCACGCTCCGCATGTGCTCAGAATTCGGACTGTTAGCAATGCTGACAGATGCTAACGGTTTGTACGCAGCGTACGATCCGTCAACTGCTCTTAAGGTTCCGTAACAGTGCGGCAGTATTGGACAGGAAAGTACTGCTCAGCAGCTCTCATTTGAATTGTCACGCATATTTTAGGATTTCATCTACAAACTAAGCTGGCTTATCGTAAAGTGAAAAAGTGCATCGTTTCATATGTCGAAAGAAAAAATTCTCTGTCCTAAAAAAAATCATTGCTTTTGCTCAAGTAACACAGAGAACTTTTAGGGTTCGTTCTCAGGGGCGGATCTAGGGGGAGGGTGCAGGGGGGTGGACACCCCCCCCCCCCGAGATGACCTGCGGTTTTCTAATACAACTGATACTCTGCCAAAAACAAACAAACTATGTGGTTTATTGGTGTTGAAATAGAGCAAGAGACGAGTGCACCCCCTCCTAAAAAAAATCCTGGATCCGCCCCTGGTTCGAAAACTGACCCCATGCTTCGGGCTGAGTATATTTTTAAAATCTTGAACATCAGGGGCAAACTTATTCCCCTGAGAATAACATCTCTTTTTGTATCACCGTGGATACATACCTACGGTTGGGAAAGTAGAAGTAAAGGAACATGAGGGGAGGGGTGGGTAGGGAGATATGATGTAAATTGTAGATAATAATGATTATAGATAAACTAAAGATCGTTGTAGATCTTTATACATGAGACTATGTACATTATTCTACAATCGGATGTGTGCACTGAAACCATTGAATTTGGTGTGCGATAAAATCTTCATTTGGACTGTGCAATAAAAGTCATATTTGTTATCTTCAGAAGAGTTCTGTCATAGGCGCTTGACTGGCGTCGGTCAAACTGCATTTGGTCTTAAAAGTGTTTTAGGTTGTTTGAACTGACTTACCAGTATTGTGGTACTGTCAGTCAACCTATTGAAATCATTCAGGGGCACCCAACGACCGTTTTCTGGGAAATATCTTTCGGAGCCCTCTATAATGGCTAAAATTTTCGAGAGCCCATAAAAATTTCGAAAATGTTTCGTGGTGACTGTTTGTTGGGCTCAGAGTTTCGGGATTTGTGTGGTTTGTTCACCTAAGAATTTCGGGTTTTGTAGTAATCTCTAGATTCTGATTTCGGCACCTAGAAATTTCGTAGCTTTCGTAGTAATTTCTAGATTCTGATTTCGGCTTAGCAAAATTTCTAAACCCGGCTGACAGCCTCATTAGCGAAAATTTCACACAACTGATTTAAAACCCAACGAAAGCACTCCAGGATGCATAACGAGCCATTTCAGATCATTTCCCAGAAAACGGTCGTTGGGTGCCCCTGATCATTGGATTCTTCATGAATAAGCGAATATTCGTTCAAGCACGGCGCCCATATATAGGATATTATGAAATTTGTCTAATTTCACTTCGCTCTGTTTTCACAGCCATAAAATACATCTCTGAGCACTTTTGGGCCTTTTTGTATACAGACCGAAATGACAGTTTTCCCTACGCTTTCATATACTTCAACTAGTGAAATCCCTCCCCTATCATCAATTATACCTGAAGCCTGAAAAAGTTTCCCATTCGGGCGGAGCCTCCCCGTAAAGGCCATTATAGGGAGTACCCCCCGGGGGCTTTTCATTATCTGAAAGAAACCTTTATGTTTCTACTATGAATGACATTCAGTAATTAAAGATGTACCGACTAGGTAGCAAATCCGATCTCTGGGGCGAACAAGAACATCCGAGACTGGAGGGGGTGAGAATTCAAAAATTCTTTAAGAGAAAGAAAACATGGGACCGTGGTTTTCCTGCCTCTTAGGCAGTGCACTACAACCAGAACAAAACCAGATTTTTGCTTCCTCCTTTCGCTGAACGTTAAAAATACAGTGCAAGTTTGAACGATGGCGACATTTGATTTATACAACTAGTGGAATCCTTCAGTAATATGGGGTTACATTTATCTGAGAAACTGCTTACAGTGGAGCCATCGCGCGGCACTGGGCTACCAAACGATACTTTAAAACAGTATAAAGCTGTAAAGCGTAACGCTAGCCATAACCTATCCCCTTCACACATCTTCTTCTCCCGTTGTTTAAGAAATCGATATTGATCAAACAGAACCATCAACTGCACTTACCGAGCACGGAAAGAGAAAAATTGACTGATCTGCGTAGCAGGCGTCAAAAGGGGTAAGGGATTGGGAGGAAGCGGGGAGGGGTGGGTAGTTTGATTTGATACCATGGGATAAGTAGAGGATTGAAACCGGCAAACAACCTCAATCTCATGTAATGCGAAAATCATAATACCTTGACAAAATTTTAGCGGACAAAGAAAATTGGGAGGAGTTTAAGGGAAAACTATCTTTCGTAATATTACGTCAGCACATGCATCTACGACGTCAATTTAAATTCCATTTGACTTCAAATCACACACAAAGTGTGAGCCTCGTTAGAAGGTCACTCATCACCAACCATCCGGCAGTGTTCTGACAAAAACAGGAAACCTCACACCAACTTCCTCAGAGGAAGATTCCAGCAAAAAGTTACAGCATCTGTTACAAGAGCTCTTTGTGAGCTGTTTGTTGTTATTTCGTTGAGAGTAATATTAATAACTGTATATTAAATTTAATGTGACCCCTCATATGCTTCATTGGTTTTCAAATTTTTCTGGATGGCTGCATTTTGAGAGCTATTTCTGGAAGCACTTGCGTCAGCCGTTGGTTTTGACGACGAATGAAGAGTGAAACTGAAATCTTAAGGAAGGGAAAAATCCCATAGGTTCAACTTTTCCTTGGTAGAAGGATTGATTGTTGCTTTAGGTAAGTTTTGCACAAGTCTGTTACTTTGTGGGGGAAAATGCAATTGAGTTTTATACTTATTAAAAAGCATAATTTCCTCGTAGACCCTTTCGGCGTGACAAATCAAGCGAAGTATCAAGACTACTTGGGAATTTATAACTAAGGTAGGCATTGCATTAGCTGAAGTTAGTACACTAGAACTCCAAGGTTCCTTTACCTTACAAAAACATTATATTTCGTTGCCAACTCTCGCGCATTATGCTTGAGTCTCACGCCTGCGGAGCGACAGACATCGATATCGCGCATTAAGAACAATTTCTCACGCCTGAATCACAAATCCAAACAAATTGTTATTTCATGATACATGAGTAATGACGGAAATTTAATACGATTTCCACAAACATATTCCAAAAAGGCAGAAAAGGCTTTTGAATGATGTGTCTTTACGAAATCAATTAACACTCGCTAAAGTTGTCGTGTTTTCCTTAGTGCTCAAAGGTAGTCGGAACATTTTCGGGAGTTTTCGGTAAAGTTTAGAAGGTTTCGGAAAATTATCGGAAATCCTCGGAAGACGCTGGGACGTTTTCGAATTAGGCAATCATGGCAGGCGAAAATCTCACGCATTTGACCCAGAAAAAGTTGGCAGGTATATGGTTGTTATTCTCCAGGAAACTTTTGTCAAAGTATATCTGTTTAATAAGGCCGTGTTGTCTATGATCTTTCAGATCACAGGGGAGTTTTTTCAGCGATAGTAGCCATCATGTAGGATTTCCTCTCAGCTCATTCACTGATTTAGTACTCATGCATACATGGTTATCATCCCACTCTGTGTACAGCTGAACCTCATTAAGGCTGCATTCATTATGTTTACCGCAGGGTGAAATCAAGACTTATGAATGGACTGAAATAGAGCTCTATAAACTAACACAACAGCCGTACAAAGTATTTTATAATTAGTATTCCTATGCAAACATTTTAACACTGGAATTTCTTTAAAGTGCTTGATGGCTAAAATAGCATACACAACTTGAAAAACGTGTCACCAATTTAAAATGTGCTGACGAATGTTATTAAACTGTACAAGTTTAATGCTTGAAAACACATTGCAACTTTAAAAGAATGAAAGATGGTAAATTTTAAGTTCGGTGAAACAAATGTGAAAATGAAATGATCGGCGTGTCACAAGTGTGGGACAAAGAAAAAAATCTGAGTCCCTGACAGGATTCGAACCTATGACCTCACAAACACCGGGCGGACGCTCTATCCACTTTGAGCTACGGAGATCGAACTCATGGAGTTTGCATTGGGCATTACAACTTTCTTTGTGAAGGCATGTTCTAAAGTTCATCATTGTCAACAAAACTCTCAGTACCCTCTTCATTTCCACCATCATCATCAGTAGCATGAAAAACATCAAGAACACTTTGCTTCTTATCAATAGTACAATCTACACTTCAAGATAGTCAGTTCCCTCAGTTGCCAAAGTGCTTCTCATATCGAGATGGAATTTGGGCGTCAAAAAGTAGAGTCCTTGTAGCTTTATACAGCTATTTCGAGAAAGGTTGTCGGAAAAAGTGCACGCGTCAATCCCGAAAGGTAATGTGGGTGGTTTTGAGTGCACTGTTCTTCAAAGAAATTTGAAAAGAATCGCACGGGAGGCCACGGACATATGTTTGCGAGTGCTAAAGGAAAGCAACAAAAGTAGGTTCGACAGCTACAGTCGTTAGGAACAGTGTGTTGATCATATCCCATATTACCTTTCGGGATTGTCGCGTGCACATTTTTTCCGACAACCTTTCTTTAAATAACTGTATCCTCTTCTTTGCATATACATATATATATATATAATTTTTTTTCACAAAAATCTCTGAGCCTTTGGTTACCTCTTGTTTTAGCTTTCTACTTTTAACATATTAATCTCTCCACCATTTCATCATATTGCCCATATTTTACTTTCCTTGTCAAGACTGGTTGAGGGGGGTGGGGGGGATGTCATTTTTTCTTTTGGTCGAGAGGGGGGTTGTCAAAAAATTGTGTATCATGTGGTGGGGTCTGAAAAAATTCGCCCCTTTAAAATATATCCTCTGCCCCTCCCCCCCCCCCCCCTGCAGTATTAAGCTGTCACCCTCCATTAAATTAGCTGCCAGTCATCAAAATCCCGAAATAATTGCAGAAACGAATGGGAAATTAAACCTCTATCGAGTGGCCACCTCTATTAAGCGCTCGCGGCCACCTTCTGTCGTTGCAACGAGAGTTTTCCCACTGTCAATTTGTCACCTCTATTAAGCGGCCAACAAGCACTTAACAGTCTAAGTTTGGCTTTAGGAATATGATAAAGGAAACTAACTGTCCGAGATAGATGGTGAAGACCATCTTGGACCAGTAATGCTGCCTCTGTTGCGTGTTATTTTTAAAATAAAATGATGTTTCTGCTCGATTATAAATAGTATGATCATTTATGAAATGGTCTATATAGAATAGAATAGAATAATTTTTTAATATTGAAGACGTGGGAAGTGTTTGCACAATCTTCCGAGCCAGAGGCTCATGTTAAAAACGCTCGACCAACTAAAAATACAAAACAAGATAAAATGTGAATTAGGCATATACGAATAAAAAAAACCTAACTATTAAGTACATCGTAATTTTGGGAAAATTTTTTACGAAACTATTTTTTGGAAAAAAAAACTTAACAAACGTGAGTCCATGCATTAAAAATAGTTTGAAATAAGCTAATCGTAATTATAAACTGATTAAAATGTTAGATATATATATAAGCATATATATAAACCAATCCAGGTAATTTACCGTTGGATCCAGAACAGTGCTCAACAATTAAGGAGCGGTTTAAGAGTAAATAGACTACTCAATATGAGCACATATGGATTTCAATACAGGTCTGTTTCGTAGACCAACAAAAAGTTGATCCACTCATCAGTTAAACTCCATAAACACTGAAGCATCACAACGGTTAACACAGCAACATGATCGCGTGACATATTTTTGCGGTTGTCATGACAGAGGCGTTATTCAAAAAATACTAATTTATAAAAAACCTACTAACCTACATGCTTAAAAAATGTTTTCCAACCGGCAACAAATTGAGGAAAATCTTTAATAGGAACACTGTCAAGTTAAGCTACTCTTGCACACCAAACATGAAATAGGTTAAAGACGGGCGTAACAAAGCCATCCTTAAGAATGCCCAAAACCCAAAAGAAAATCAACCCCAAAAAATGTACAATTGCCGAAACGAAAAAGAATGTCCATTAGAAGGGGAATGCTTGCAAAACGAAATTGTATACCAAGCCACAATTACTACCAGGGGGGTAACGGGAACTACTGAGACGTACGTCGGCCTTACAGCAACAGATCTCAAAACAAGATGGCGCAACCACCAAATGTCTTTTAAGCATGAGAAAAGGCGGAACGACACCGAGCTGAGCAACTATTTGTTAGAAACTAAAGGAAAACAAGGAAGGCTATTCAATTTCGTGGAAGATCATCGCAAAGGCCAAGGCATATTCTATTACCACTAAACGCTGTAACCTATGTATCACTGAGAAGTTTTTCATATTATCTAATCCACAGATGGCCACTCTGAACAAACGAAACGAACTCATATCAAAATGTAGACATCGAAGAAAATATATTCTCAAGTATTCCTGAAATTTTGTTTATTGTATCATAAGCGCGCGTAGGTTTTTTATAAATTAGTATTTTTTGAATAACGCCTCTGTCATGACAACCCCCAAAAATATGTCACGCGATCATGTTGCTGTGTTAACCGTTGTGATGCTTCAGTGTGTATGGAGTTTAACTGATGAGTGGATCAACGTTTTGTTGGTATACGAAACAGACCTGTATTAAAATCCATATGTGCTCATATTGAGTAATCTATTTACTGTTAAGTATATATATATATATATATATATATATATATATATATATATATACTAAAAATAATGAAAAACGAAAGTCTTCTTTGCTTTTGCGCTACGCGTTTCACCGCTGTTGCGGCTCTTCAGGCATAGCAAAGTGTTTTTATTAACTTATTACGTCACAGACGTAATTGTAATTACAATTATAATGGCTCTTGTAATTCGTAGCACGCGCGAGTAATTAACGTAACTTCAAATCATTAAGAACGGGTTTATATTTCAAAATAAAAAACCTCTCTTTGTTTTTTCTCATGCCTTCGGAGGGGCTGAGAATCTTGTAAAACGGAAAGATAGTAAACTGAGGAGTCAATCCCGCCGCACATTCATCGATATGCTTACTGACTCCCAGCATACGTGTGTGCGGGTCTCTGATTTGTTGTTTATGAACTGTCACTCTATTTCTCAGGACATCACCCGTTTCTCCTATATAATTATGTCCACATCCTGCACATGTTATTACGTAAATCAAGTTCGTTGAGGTGCAGTTCATCGAGTGTTTTATCCGAAATGTTTCATTCGTGGCGGAGAAGGTAAATTCTTTACCCTGTTTTAAATAGGGGCATGTTCCGCACCGTTTTGTTCCACAAATTTTAACTTCCGGATCAGTGTCCTTTAGCCTGGAGAAATAGGAGTTAGTTAACATTCGTTTGAGGTTTCTGGGTTGTCGCTGACTGTGAATTACTTTAGTCTTGCTCATAATGGATTTTAATGAGGGGTTTTGGTTTAACATGGGGAGTGTTCTCCTGACCAGCTGGAATACTTGCGGATTGTTGGGATTGTAAGTTGTTACCAGACAAAGGAGGTTATTTTCGGTAGCTTGCTCTCTCACCCTTCTTAACTCTTCCGTTGTCAGGGTGAGGGCTTTGTTTACTGTTTCAGCAGTGAGTTGAATGCTTCCATCTAAGCTGTTTAAAATATCGTGAAGTTCCTTTAATTTATCCTCAAACTGGCCTTACGGTGAGGATAAATTAAAGGAAGGAATTTGGTGACAGTTGGTAGTTGATTCCATATGTGGGCAATCATGTATATATAGGAGTTGTGCATGACAAGGCTTTTATATGGAGGCTGCCCAACATTTAAGCCACTGTCTCGTAAATTGTATTTAGTTAACCGAGGTGTAAAAAATTGGGCGATATAATTTGGGCCATCTAGTTTAAAACATTTAAAAAAATAGAATAAGCGATTGCGGGGTACGTCTTCGCTCAAGCGAGTCCATAACAACCACTGCTAGGCAAAGTCATAGGTAGCCGGATTACCTAGATTCAGTAATGTCTTGATCGCATAATGATTGGTACGTTCGATGTTATTTTTCAAGGCTTTAGATATGCCCAGAAGTATTGAGGAACAGTATTCTAAATGCGGCAACACGTAGGCTTTATAAAGAGCGGCTATCTTAGCATACGCTTTTTCAGCATGATTGCCACGTGGGGCTTGAAAGACAAATCCGATCCAATGTAACGCCAAGAATCTTGAGAGATGGTTCAATTTCGATGTACTTATCACCAATAAAAAGATTGTATGGGTACTGAGATTTCCTCAGTGTCATTGCCTGAGTTTTAGTAGCGTTACTTGCAGGTAATTGGCAGTGAACCATAGGGTTAATCTCTCTATGTCTTGATTCAGTGTAGATTCAACTGTGCAGGGGCTCTCTCATAGGTTATATACTGCAGACGTAGGGAGGAAGATCCAGCTGAGTAATTGACATTATTCACAAAGATATTAAAAAAACGGACCTAGAAGGCTCCCTTGCGGCACTCCACAGTGAAGAGGCAGCCAGTATGACGAACCTCTATTGAAGGGCCAACCTGTATTAACCCTGGCTGGTATCTCGAGGGTAGCCGCTTAATGGAGGTTCAACTGTACGTACTCATAGTCATATTCACTATTTGTGTTAAATTATAAGGGCAAGGTGCAAACAGAAATCTTTCGAATCCCGCTCATCTTAGGACGGGTCCGGTGTATTTAACAAGAACTTGCGATCGTCGTAAGTGATATAACACAAAGAAACTCAAAGAATTCAAGATAGCAGAGCTGTACTGAAAGAAATAGGAGGTAAAAAAGAAAAAAACCATAACTTCCTAAGCTTTTAAGCTGTAACCGAGCAGAGCTAGGGGCCGGGTGGGGGGGGGGGGGGGGGGGGGAGGTCTTCCCTACTTTATATGAACCATTATAAATTTCTGAAAATCAACAAGCTCAAAATAACTGTACCTTTCTCAGTGTTGTGCTGGTAAAGAAATAGATTTTCTTTTCAGTTGCTAAACACTTGTATTCCGCTACCCAGAGATGTTACCCTTAGAAATAAGTTCACTTCCAAAATTTGAGTGTTCTGAAATGTTCCCGCTGGCCCGGTTTGTAGTTTTTTGGCAACAGCTTAAGTTTTTTCAGAGGAAGGTAGATAAATGTACAATGATTAGATAGACAATTTATGTACACCATGTTTAAACAATAATCTGTTTTTCTTTTTTAATTTCCATCATTCTTACCAAAAAGAATGTCCTTTTCCCTTGTTTTAAGGAAGATCCCAATCCATCAAGTTATATTACACAACGATAAAAACCACGTAGATAGATCACTATTTGTGGGAAAACAAATGCGCCTGCGATAGAAAAGATCAAATAATACAGGAACTAATATACTAAGTAAGCTTAAACTCCAGGTTTTAATTTTACTGTTCATCTCCGTTATCGTACGTTTTCGTACATAAAGAGAAATAGTATCAACGGAAAAATGAAACCACAGCGTATCTGTACTTTTTTTCAGAACGGAGCTGAAATAGCAAAGCCAGAAAAAATTTGACAGCTACCCCCGATATCTTCTGGATAAGCAGTCGATTTTATCTGCAGTTTGTAATTGGAATGGCTGAGAAAGAACAAACAGAGGCGAATTGTAATCTTAAAAATACCAACAAGATCGCCAATAAAGTTGGAGAGAGGACAGAGGAAGAAAAAGGGAATAGTCATATTGGCGACGCCAATGTCAAATTTAAAGATTTCCAGAACGCTAGAGACTTCCATGAACGAGACCTCAGAATATCCAGAGAAGTGGGAGACAGGGCAGAAGAAGGAAGAGCGTACTGTAGTCTTGACAACGCCTATGAGAGTTTTGGAGATTTCCAGAAAGCCACAGAGCACCATGAACGAGACCTCAAACTTTCGAAAGAGGTGGGGGACAGGGTAGAAGAAGGCAAAGCGTACTGTAATCTTGCCAACGCCTTAAGCATTCTTGGAGATTTTCAGAAAGCAATCAGACAGTACAAAGAACAACACCTGAAGATTTTGAGAGAAGTGGGAGACAGGGCAGGAAAAGGAGGAGCGTACGGTAATCTTGGCATCCTATATAGAATTCTTGGAGATTACCAGAAAGCCATAGAGTACCATGAACGAGACCTCAAAATTTCGAAAGAAGTGGCAGACAGGACAGGAGAAGGAAGAGCGTACTGTAATATTGGCAACGTCTATTACAGTCTTGGAGATTTCCAGAAAGCCATTGAGTACCAGGAACGACAACTCAAAATTTCGAAAGAAGTGGGAGACAAGGCAGGAGAAGGAAAAGCGTACTGTAATATTGGCAACTCCTATTACAGTCTTGGAGATTTCCAGAAAGCCATAGAGTACCATGAACGAGGCCTCAAAATTTCGAAAGAAGTGAGAGACAGGGCAGGAGAAGGAAGAGCGTACGGTATAATTGGCATCGCATATACAAATCTTGGAGATTACCAGAAAGCCATAGAGTACCATGAACGACACCTCAAAATTTCGAAAGAAGTGGGAGACAGGGCAGGAGAAGGAGGAGCGTACTGTAATCTTGGCAACGCCTATTACAGTCTTGGAGATTTCCAGAAAGCCAGAGAGTACCACGAACAAGACCTCAAAATTTCGAAAGAAGAGGGAGACAGGGCAGGAGAAGGAAGAGCGTACGGTAATCTTGGCAACGACTATTACAGTCTGGGAGACTTGCAGAAAGCCATAGAGTACCACGAACAAGACCTCAAAATTTCGAAAGAAGAGGGAGACAGGGCAGGAGAAGAAAGAGCGTACGGTAATCTTGGCAACGACTATTACAGTCTGGGAGACTTGCAGAAAGCCATAGAGTACCATGAACACTACCTCAAAGTTTTAAAAGAAGTGGGAGACAGGGCTGGAGAAGGCAGAGCCTATTGTAATCTCGGGACCGCCTATGACAGTCTTGGAGATTTCCACAAAGCCATAGAGTACCATGAACGACACCTCAAAATTTCGAAAGAAGTGGGAGACAAGGTAGGAGAAGGAGGAGCGTACGGTAATCTTGGCAACGCCTTTTTCAGTCTTGGAAATTTACAGAAAGCCATAGAGTACCATGAACGACACCTCAAAATTTCAAAAGAAGTGGGAGACAGGGCAGGAGAAGGAGAAGCGTATTGTATAATTGGCATCGCATATGGAAATCTTGGAGATAACCAGAAAGCCATAGAGTACCATGAACGACACCTCAAAATTTCGAAAGAAGTGGGAGACAGGGCAGGAAAAGGAGGAGCGTACGGTAATCTTGGCAACGCCTATCACAGTCTTGGAGATTTCCAGAAAGCCCTAGAGTACCATGGACGAAACCTGAAAATTTTGAAAGAAGTGAGAGACAGGGCAGGAGAAGGAAGAGCGTACTGTAATCTTGGTATCGCCTATGACAGTCTGGGAGATTTCCAGAAAGCCATAGGGTACCATGAACGAGACCTCAAAATTTCGAAAGAAGTGGGAGACAGGGTAGGAGAAGGAGGAGCGTACGGTAATCTTGGCAACGCCTATCACAGTCTTGGAGATTACCAGAAAGCCATAGAGTACCATGAACGACACCTCAAAATTTCGAAAGAAGTGGGAGACAGGGCAGGAGAAGGAAGAGCGTACGGTAATCTTGGCAACGACTATTACAGTCTGGGAAATTTGCAGAAAGCCATAGAGTTTCACGAACACTACCTCAAAATTTTGAAAGAAGTGGAAGACAAGGCAGGAGAAGGATCAGCGTACTGTAATCTTGGCAGCGCCTATCACAGTCTTGGAGATTTCCAGAAAGCCATAGAGTACCATGAACGACACCTCAAAATTTCCAAAGAAGTGGGAGACAGGGTAGGAGAAGGAAGAGCGTACGGTAATCTTGGCAACGACTATAACGGTCTGGGAGATTTCCAGAAAGCCATAGAGTATTTTGAACACCACTTCAAAATTTCGAAAGAAGTGGGAGACAGGGCAAAAGAAGGAGTAGCGTACGGTAATCTTGGCAACGCCTGTTACAGTCGTGGAGATTTCCAGAAAGCCGTAGAATACTACGAACGACACCTCAAAATTTCGAAAGAACTGGGAGACAGGGTAGGAGAAGGAAAAGCGTACGGTAATCTTGGCAACGCCTATGAGAGTCTAGGAGATTTCCACAAAGCCATAGAATACCATGAACGACACCTCAAAATTTCGAAAGAAGTTGGAGACAGGGTAGGAGAAGGAAGAGGATACGGTAATCTTGGCAACACCTTCTACAGGCTTGGAGATTTCCAGAAAACCATAGAGTATCATGAACGACACTTCAAAATTTCCAAAGAAGTGGGAGATAGGGCAGGGGAAGGAAGAGCGTACTGTAATCTTGGCAACGCCTATAACAGTCTTGGAGATTTCGAGAAAGCCGTTCAGTATTATAAGGAGGGCCTTATATCCTTCGACCACATCAGGGGAAATCTCATATCTAATGACGAATGGAAGATAACCCTTGGAAATACGTATGATCATATTAATTTGAGGCTATGGGAGTTGCAATTAAAGGAAGGTAAAGTGGGCGAGGCACTTTTAACTGCTGATCATGGACGTGCACAAGCTTTAAACGATCTTCTGGAGGACAAGTATGGCTTTAAAGGGCTACGCCCAGGAATAGGAACACTTTCTGCAAGACCAAGTGACTTTCCCAGTTTCTTACCATCAAATACAGCTTTCCTAGGTATTAACGAGGGTGGAATAGTTCTCTGGGTAAACGAGAAAGGAAGAGAAATCAAAACAAGAAGAACTCTAATTGATATATCCGTCACAACCTATTTTCAGTCTCTTTTGGAAACTGCACATAAAGAAATAGGTGTGAGAGCTGATGTTAATTGTGAAGATCGCTCGCTAGTGAACCCAAACGATAGAAAGTTAGGAGAAGAAAGATCCATTAAGCCAAAGTCTCATCCTTCATGTTTTGAGACAAACTCATTACAAACACTTTACAATGTTGTTATAAACCCTATAAGAGACTTACTCCAGGGCGATGAGGTTGTGGTCGTTCCACAAGGACCTCTGTATTTGGCACCTTATGCTGCTTTCATGGACTTGAAATCAAAGTACCTCTTTGAAACTTTCAGAATTCGTCTGCTTCCCTCACTTTCTAGTCTTCGATTAATCCAAAATAGTCCAGCAGATTGGCACAGCAAGACTGGCGCTCTTCTCGTCGGCGATCCGTGGGTACAGGAGGTAGTTTATGAAGGAATGACGCTTGAGCAGTTAGAGTGGGCCGTAAAAGAAGTGGAGATGATTGGGGAAATACTTCAAACTAAACCTCTCGTAGGAAAGCAGGCAACAAAAGATAAGGTTTTGAGACGTATCTCCTCGGTTGCTTTGGTGCACATTGCTGCTCACGGTAAAATGGAAACAGGAGAAATTGCCTTGGCCCCTAACACAACACGCTCATCCGTGAATCCAGCCAGGGAGGACTATCTCTTAACTATGAAAGATGTTCTAAAGGTGCAGATTAGGGCAAGACTTGTTGTACTTAGTTGTTGTCATAGTGCTCGGGGAGAAGTCAAACCTGAGGGTGTGGTCGGCATCGCACGTGCTTTTTTGGGTGCTGGTGCTCGTTCTGTTCTGGTGTCCCTGTGGGCGATCGACGACGAAGCTACTATGGAGTTCATGAAAGTTTTCTACCAATACTTGGTCCATGGACGAAGTGCCAGTGAGGCCCTGAATAAAGCCATGAAATCCATGAGAGAATCTGACCGCTTTAGTGCAGTGAGGTACTGGGCGCCGTTTGTTCTCATTGGTGATGACGTAACGCTCGAGTTTGAGGGCACCAAATAAATAGCAAGGTATTTTGGGATGCATTTAAACCTGGGATCATATCAAGTGCTTAAACAGATATTTTATAGGGCAACGAATCTTAACCGGTGCCACTTAACATCAATCTGCCAATCACAGGTTATGTTCAGTTGAAAAGGACTCTGACTTTGGTATTTCTTTAGGCAGTTAAACACCTAGCCTGCATAGCTGGCGGTTTGTGTGATTAAAGTTTTGGCGGAGGAGCCGCCGCCAAATCTCACCCGACTGGTACAGCGGCTCCGCCGTCAAAACTCAATCAACTGGTACAGCAGCTCCGCCGCCAAATCTAACTCGACTGGTACAGCGGCTCCGCCGCCAAATCTCACTCGACAGGTACAGCGGCTCCGCCGCCAAATCTCACTCGACTGGTACACAATACCGCCAGCTACGCAGGCTATTAAACACGAGAACATTTCTGCACATTACAAAGTGTCGGTGGCCCTATTTGAGTTCGCTCCATTGTAACATTTATACAGTAGAACCTGCCTTAAGGGACCACCTAAAATGCCAATATTTGCTGGTCGCTAATGGACGGTGGTTGCTTGGGAGAGGTTCCAGGTATGGTGCTGTGGGTGGAAAAATGATTTTGGTATTTGTGATGAGTGATCGGTTATAAGATACAAGAGAGGTGATTCTCACTGACTGAAAGAGACATGTAGGAAGCTACCGTAAATCCTCTATTAACCGCCCCACTCCCTCCCCCGGAACTTATTTCTTTCAAGCATGTTTAAGGGGTGAGCTTAATAGAGAGG
This sequence comes from Porites lutea, assembly GCF_958299795.1. Lineage (NCBI taxonomy): Eukaryota > Metazoa > Cnidaria > Anthozoa > Scleractinia > Poritidae > Porites > Porites lutea. The sequence goes on along the minus strand of NC_133213.1, from coordinate 18,902,191 downwards.
GAGGCTTATTTAAGAGAAGATTGTGGTATGACTATCGATTGTCCATGAAGACCCCGAAGCCAAAGTAGAAAATCTGAAGCATATGAAGTTGGAGATCGCGCAGCCGAAGATCAAAAACAAATTTGAACTTCCAGGGCGTGAATAAACCATACGGGATCAGTCCACGTAAAGTGTTGCAATCGTGATACATTATGAGATCTACCATACATCTGTTATTTAAGAATAGGGGGAGGGGAGCTTAAGACAGAGGGAAGCTTAAGATTTTTTTTTCCTTGAAATGGGGTGGGGGGGGGGACTTATTAGAGAGGGGGGGCTTTATAGAAGGTTCATGGTATGAAAGTATCAATAAATTTACAATAAGGCTCTTAACTGGCTTATATTTTATCTTTTACTCTAACAGATTTAGAATATTGCACCTCGCCGGCTGAAATCGCTATCCTTTACTTCTGCTAGCTTGCTAATGTTGCTTTTTTCTGTTTTTGTTGTATAGGTACGAAGCGAATGCAGTGAAGCGGTTCCTACCTGAAGTTGAACTCATTTTCTTTGTGTAACAAATACAAAGTGGAGCGTTCATCGCGTGGGAACTGCTTATCCCGAAGAGAAAATTAAGTGTACTTTTCGTAGATTGTTTTAGAAGACTATTCGTGTGCACACCTCGTGCAGTAGTAACTTGTTCAGTAGTCACCTAAGAAGGACATCAGGAATCAGTAGTAAATTCTTATTTTCATTATTATACCATATTTTACAGAGTCATTTTAGACGTGTCTATTGACAAATCATTAATTTGTAGTTTTTCGTTTACTCGCTTTTAGTTATGCGTAAGACTGCTATTTCATAGGCTTTTTCTCGTGCGCTTTTTTAATATCAAGTTGACAAACGATTTGGTTTTTAAGGACAGTATAAGACACTAAGAGATCTTATCGGCAAGTGGAACAACCCCAGCAACAGGGTAAGGTTCTATACTAAATTAGGCGTACCCATTCAAAGCAACATCGGGTCTTAACTGTGCTATCTCACAACGTCTTCAGCTCTGTTGTGACACAGCGTGGACGCTTGCCAGATGGCTCCACTCAAGTTTGCAAAAAAAAAAGCCACATGACCTCACGACGTGTCCTTCGCACAAACGATACAAATTCTAGTTAGCGTACTTTATTATATTTGCTTATTTTATTGCTTTGTTAATTGGACCCCCGAGGCCACTATATTCCGGCTAGTTCGGTTTATGCCGCGGTTCAGGCACAAAATCAAGTACAAAATTCCAAAAACCAGAAAAACAAATATGAAAAAATTTCAAAACTAAACGCAAAATACAAGTTTCCAGTTTTATTCGCTGCGCTTTTGTTTCTTCTCTTCAAAACAGTTATCGTTTTCATCATTTTTTCTCCTCAGCAGAGGACAGCTGAAACTTAAGGTGGAGGAATGTAAAGAGAGAATTTATTTGTATTAAATTATTTTGCTTTCGCTGATTGAAATATGAAAAGCCAATGTAGAAATCCTTTATTCTTTAGTCTTAGCTTCCCTAAACCGTAAACAGCCTGTTGGTATTTATTGAGCGTAAACTCATTTGTCGAGTCATGATTGTAGTAGCCTCCAAGCTGTAATTAAACTGTGAGAAACTGTTATCCTCCTGTGGAACCTTTTGGAAATAATTAATGTCTCACTACAAGCTTCCATTTCCACCAATTAATGGTTTTCAGAAATGATTTTTGTATTTGGTTATTTTGGCTCGTTGAGTTATGATGTGATCTGTATCGCATCAGTAGCTTAGGCTTAAATACGAGTGCTTTCTATGAATTTCTTCGGTTACATCTTGGTTACGTCTTGGATTAAGCCTCTACATTGAAGCCAAGGTCTGTGTTCAATTGCTGTCTCAAGGATATTCAACAGGCGTAAGTGGTTCCGTGCCTTCCCGCATCCAGCGAGTGTCCCCAGAAAAAGTCCTTTCCCAGAGAGTATTGTAGAGTTTTCCGGTCGTCCGTTTATCCCTTTGTGAAGGCAAAAACCTGTTTCCACACTGGTTAAGTAAAAAGACTGTTTTCTCATTTGGATGCATCGTTTCTTTTCCTAACTAGAAAATCCCAATGATCCGAATTTTTGATCTGATCTTGGATTTTAGTAAAGAAACGCACTAGTCTGAGTTTCTCCAGTTTAGTGAACTCGGCTAGCTAGTTTTCTTATTTAGCTGCCAGTGGAGCTTAGCTCCCCAAAATGTCTCGATCTCTGGAAATTATTAACTGTGTGGCCCTCTCAGTCACCCCTCCCTTCACAACTTAGTTCTTACTGTGTGGCCCTCTCAGTCACCCCTCCCTTCACAACTTAGTTCTTACTGTGTGGCCCTCTCAGTCACCCCTCTCTTCACTACTTAGTTCTTACTGTGTGGCCCTCTCAGTCACCCCTCTCTTCACAACTTAGTTCTTACTGTGTGGCCCTCTCAGTCACCCCTCTCTTCACAACTTAGTTCTTACTGTGTGGCCCTCCCAGTCACCTCTCCCTTCACAACTTAGTTCTTACTGTGTGGCCCTCTCAGTCACCCCTCCCTTCACAACTTAGTTCTTACTGTGTGGCCCTCTCAGTCACCCCTCCCTTCACAACTTAGTTCTTACTGTGTGGCCCTCTCAGTCACCCCTCCCTTCATAACTTAATTCTTACTGTGTGGCCCTCTCAGTCGCCCCTCCCTTCACAACTTAGTTCTTACTGTGTGGCCCTCTCAGTCACCCCTCCCTTCACAACTTAGTTCTTACTGTGTGGCCCTCTCAGTCACCCCTCCCTTCACAACTTAGTTCTTACTGTGTGTCCCTCTCAGTCACCCCTCCCTTCACAACTTAGTTCTTACTGTGTGGCCCTCTCAGTCACCCCTCCCTTCACAACTTATTTCTTACTGTGTGGCCCTCTCAGTCACCCCTCCCTTCACAACTTAGTTCTTACTGTGTGGCCCTCCCAGTCACCCCTCCCTTCACAATTTAGTTCTTACTGTGTGGCCCTCCCAGTCACCCCTCCCTTCACAACTTAGTTCTTACTGTGTGGCTCTTCCAGTCACCCCTCCCTTCACATCTTAGTTCTTACTGTGTGGCTCCACCGCGGTCAAACGTCTGAGCATGCGCGAAGATTTGCTTGGTGATCGCTACATTCGATTTGGAAAATCTATACACATGTGGCGACGTCTTCTTGCGGGCGAGAACAGAGAAATTTCTTTGTATTTCAAGAAAGTTCACTGGCGATGGATAGGAAGAATAAGAAGAACGTATAACAGGAAATGTAAGTATGAGTAAACTTGCCTTTGACAATCATAATATTCCCCAAGTGCTCTTATGCTCTTGTTGATCAAAATGGTGGCACACATTTGTGGCCTCTTAAAGTATAGCTCAAGTTTAAATAGTTTTAAATTGTTTAAGCTTTCTGTAATGTTTTTATACTAACACTGGCTTGAACGTAATTTGAATGGTTGGTATTTTTATTTAATACAAACCATATCTTTTGGGCTCTGGTTCGTTCTGCAAAGTAAAAAATTTAGTAAATTGTCTGGTTGTCTTTTTTTTTGCGATGAAACTGTTCTTTTATGACTGACGACCTTAATTTTAAGCTTGTTCTTATCTTTTCACATCAAATATATTATCTCGCTCAGGGTTTAAGTCTGTATTAATGACAAGCAAAATGTATCGATAATGAATAATTATTTTAGATCTCATTCATAAAATTCAATGACCACATCACATGAGTTTAGTAAACATAATCGAGCTCAAAAAAGATGTATGAACATCTATAGTGTCGATGTTATTTATTGTTTTAGGCCAGGCACATTGTGAGGGGAAAAGGTTTTTGTTTTAGCAGATGTTTAATAACCACACATAAGTTCAATAATCACAGCAGCATAAGATTATTTTTGACTGTTTGACATTGCAAATTGACCAGAAATCAGTGTACATGCTGTCATTTCAACACTATTGCTTATTCTTTATGTTTGTTTACATTCATGACTAGGCTTCTGTTTTGATTACGCTGTCCATTCAATGCTCGCAGCTTGGTCTTAGTTTTACAGTTTAAATTACTAGCAATAGGGGGAGGGGGGTGGTGGTAAATGAGGTCTCAGTTGTGCAACCTTCTGTGTTGATTTAACTGCCATGGTGTTTAATGATCTTGTATGCATCTTTAAAGTGGGCAAAATAATACGAGTTAGAGATTATTGTGGGTTACTACCGGTAGATGCTCGTATAGCATTAAAAGGAAAGGCATTTGGTATCTACTGTAGTTTTGTTTTTGTTATAACAATCTGACAACTTATTATTTATTTGATTAAATCTATCTTATTTTTGTACAGAAAGTTAGGAAGGGGATGAATAGAAGACACAGAGTCTAGACACTGAAGGAGAAGCAGATCCATGAGAAAAGGATGCAAAATGAGAAGAAAGAATGGAAATGATGTACATAAAGAACACCTAATTTAACTGAAAAGACAAATAAAGGTTCCACTCAATTTTATTTGCAATTTTGTCTTTCTTTGGAGATGGGCAGCTATCCTCTCAAGGCTTTGTTACCTGTTTATTATTGTTATTTTTTCTGCTTTTTCTTAAAGTCTTCCTTCTTGATCTTTGATCACCTCTCTGGCTTAAACAAAGTGCATTATTATGGTCGAAGTGAAAAAGTTAAATTCCGTTTTTTCTCTTCTGTTTCAATCACAAAAAGGACACCCCTTACTTCCATTTCTTTTTCTGACAACTGGAAACAGGGATGACTCCAACCAGTTTTTCAATGATCACTTGTAGTTAATTGCTTCTGACGAGCTTAAAATGCCAAGCACACTGCGTTTATATATAGCAAAATGTTGAAAGCCTTGGCTCACCTGATCAGGAGCTCAAAAGGTAATCAAGGAAATAGGTCATGGGGAAGGGAGGGGAGGGGAGGGAAAAGCTGAAAAAAACCATTAACCGAGAAAAAAATATTTCTGTACAGTTGTTCATCCGTTTATAAAATATTACTTAAAATGAGAGGACAGTGAATTCAAATTGCTGAGAATAAAATTTTAGTTAAGTGTGGTTTACCATATTTTCTGATGTCTCTTTCGTTTGTTTTTGGAGTGAAGAGATTTATAACTTGCTTCTGCATAATTATTGCACCATTTTGTCCGAGGTTTGTAGTGGGTAACGTTGTCAGGTTGTTCCTGCCCACCTCGTCAAATACTGCATACAGTCTCTCGACGATTGGAATTTTAAATGGTTTTACTGTGTCCCCACGAAGATGGACAGGAGCAGCGTTTGTCCTCGGCAAGTATCGCGTTTCTATGCCTCAGGCAAGGCCATGATCCTTCAGCAGGTACCCCTTCTGCCCTCGATAAAACTTAATCAACACTCCGGAGCTGTTTTTGACTACAGTTTTCTCTTCCTGTTGGCTTCTCCCTTCCTGGACTCATCACGCATTGGAACAGCGACATTCAGTAAACAAGTCTAAACAAATGGCGACGACAAGCTCTCGCATGTCGGCTCTTTTAACACGAAGAACTTTTTTAGTGAAGGTCAAAAAAATTTAGTGAACTCGGAGAATAATGAAAATTTATCTAACTAGTAACTGTGAAAACAAAAACCTTCACTTTGAAGTATTTCGCTTAACTTTAGCGTATTTCTGACGATTGTTCAACTATACTTTGCTTGACACCGGTCTCTGCAATGGTTTCAATTAAAATTTCGCGCGGGAAATTTCCCCGGCCGGGACCGGATACGAGTGCATTGCGCATGCTCGAGCGTTTGACCGCGGTTAACTGTGTGGCCCTCTCAGTCACCCCTCCCTTTACAACTTAGTTCTTACTGTGTGGCCCTCTCAGTCACCCCTCCCTTCACAACTTAGTTCTTACTGTGTGGCCCTCTCAGTCACCCCTCCCTTCACAACTTAGTTCTTACTGTGTGGCCCTCTCAGTCACCCCTCCCTTCACAACTTAGTTCTTACTGTGTGGCCCTCTCAGTCACCCCTCCCTTCACAACTTAGTTCTTCGTGTCGGAAACCTATATACAGTTTTGGTTTTCTAAGACAATCAGGGCGTTGCCACCATCGTTCCCGATATTGTTTTACCATCAAGTTTTCTGATTTCTCTTGTCGGATACTTTTTATCTTTTGCCTTAACTGTAACCCCTTTTCCTGTCGCACAGTTCATTTGTTTGCTTGCGTATGAATACAAGCACTTAAAGCAGTTTCTCCACTTTAGTCATGTTTTAGTTAGCTTGGCTAGTCTTAAAGTTTACTATTTACCATGTGGAGCCTCGTCCCAGAAGGTTTCGCCCTCTGGTAAGTCAGTCACCTATCTCTTCACAACTTAGATCTTCGTGTAGGTAACCGATATACAGTGAGGAATATTCTTATAGAAGGAAGAATATTTCTGTTAAAATGCACTACACTTGCTTCACTTTATGGCTCATAGAGCGACGAATATTATATTTATTGTCATTTAGAGCAGGCTTTTCCTAGCGATTGACTGCGTGCTGGTTTGTTTTGTTTTATGGTTTATAGAACGAGGAATAATATATCTGAAGCGGGGTTCTTGTGGTTTATGGCTGACAGAACGAGGAATGTTACATTTGAAGAGCGGTTGTTTTGGTATATGGCTTAAAACCCTTTAATTAACTGGCAATCGGACGGATAAAGGATCGGGGAAGGGAAAAAATTTGTCAGCGGGCATTACCATTAGTCTTGGTCACCTGTGGTTTTCTGTGGTGCTGTGGAAGAGAACAACATGGGGGACGATTTGCTGTTTGTTTGATCAAGTATTTTAGTCAAATTTGCGATATATTATGGACGTTAACGGCAGGCGAACTTTACTGATGGCGACGGAACACGAAGATCCTACAGCTTTGGTTATATTTTTGGGGATTTTTCTCGGGACTGGCCGTGTTTTTCGATGAGTTCTGCGACGAACCACAAGGCTGAATGCTCAAACAGTTGAACTTCCAAGAGTGCGGTGCTGTGGAGGAAAGATGCTGGATTTACAAGCTTGAAAGCAGGGGGGGCTGGCAGCGAGGTCTGGAACCGAGTTTACATGATCGCCCCAGTTAAGAAATTCGGCCGAGTGAGACTGAGTACAAATTTTCCTTGAAAACAAATATGGCGGAGAATGCAGACATAGAAGGACGATGAGTTTTTGCTCGGTTTTAAGTTTTCCCGCGTACAAATATCAAGAGAAGGTTTCTATGAACTTTTTTAATGGACCTTTTGGACATCAGGAGGCGTGATGTATGAAAAGTTCATCGGTGACTTCACTTATCGTGATTCGGGATCTCGGCAAGTTCAGTTATTTTTAAGCTTCGTGAATTTTCGAGCGTCCATCTTGCTCCATTCTTATATTTTTCCACTTACAGTGGTATAAAGACTCTCTTCCTTATCTTAAACATATGCTATGAGCACAATATATCGGTATGAGTCTTGCAACAGTCATATGTAAATGTTCATTAAACCACTGATTTTCTACTTCGCTGTTCGTAAGTTTGTTTGTGTAAACCGGGAGGCACAACAAATATTTATGGGCGTAAATACAGAATACAGGGCCAGTTTAGTAAAAACCAGGGTAAATGTTCCAATCACTTGCTTCACATATACTGGGTCTATCAGTTTAAGCTATTTTTAATGTCAAAAGGCTGCAGGGAGGGGTTTACTGAACCTTCAAAACCTTCACTGGAATGTCATTGGAGTCAGTAATCAATAAATTTCCAACAGCAATACCGTGTTTAGTAGTTTTGTATTAGATAGTGACTTCGGTTTCAAGTATTTCCTTGAAATTGTTCGTACAAGAATTACCCCTTAGTTATGAATTATACTTGAATGATTATAGTGGTTTAGTGTAAGAACAAGAGGCTAATTCAGTTGCTAATAAGACTGAGTACATCAGGAAAGGTTATGCATTGAGAAAATCCCTCAAAGGACTGAAATACAAGAAACAGAAAAAAGAAAAGTGAATGTTTTGCAAAGTTTATAAAGAGAATCAGAAGAGGCTTGAAAAATATACAACTTAAGTTTATTGTTTGTGTAAGTTATGAATCTGATTTACAACTAAATTATACAAGGTAAAATTGATTTTTTATCAACCATCAAAAGAAGTTATTGTCGGGCTTGAGCCCTATCCTCTCAGCAGTTCTTTCTACGATACTACCCTTGGCTTATTTGGCCTAGATGGGTATGTGCTGCTGATTTAGGGTGGTGACCATTTCACCCTTTAGTGTTTTGAACAAGGTGTCTGTTTCGGTTGTGAAGGTTGAAGAAGAAGCAGTCTATTGGTACCACCATTTTCCCTCCCAAGTTTTGCCATGTTTCTAAGTTTAAAAGCTACCTTAATTCTGTATCCTTAAGGAAATGAATCAGGATTATAAAATAATGTCTCTTGGCTTAAAAAGGGTAGGGAAATGCACAATGTGTCCTACTACCCATACTCTCTTTCAGTGTAAGCCCAGGGAGGTGATCTCACATTTTAATTCCCTTTTACCACTTATTGTAACGACAAAGTCAGTGAAGGCTTATGGCCTCTGAAAAATATTTTTGCCAGCCTCAACACAAGTTTCTAACTGTTATTGTTGACTGCAACTAATATTATCTTAATGATCATTTTACATTTTTTTTCAAAGGTATCCTATGGTGTTTTCAATATCCACTAGTACAAGGCAATTTTTAAGTTGAGAGGGTTTACTTTGATTTCATTAACAGTAAACTACATTTTTACACAGACACAAACTAACCTGGTAGGTTGATGTCCAAAGGTGTAAAACATTACATGCAACTATATGGCAAAAACTGATCACAGTGACCAAATGAAAGGCAAAAATAGAAATGTCATCATTTTTTTAATTTTATAAATTCCCTTTGAAGCATATTTAGCCAGATATAGTCCTTGTCAAAACATGCAAACTTGAACATTTATTTTCTGACCTTAGCGAATCTTTTTTAAACCATACTCTTGTTCCAGTGGGTAGTGTAGTTTTTGGAATAAAATATTTGTAATTTCTCCCTCTTTGTTTGCAACAAAACAAAACAATTGAATGAGCACTCAAACTGGCAGTAAGGTAATTGCTCACAAGAAAAGAGAATTCCAAACACACAAAATAATTACCCTCTCACTTGGCTAAATTCATTTCTTAGAAACTACGGTAAAGTTTAAATCAAATCACCCGAAGATAAGAACTTAAGCATATCAAGAGTGAATGATCTCTTGGCAAAATTTATTTCGCTTCTATTACATAACAAAATACATGAACTACGAGATTTGACCATATGCCACTCAATCATCCAACGCAACTCTGCCAGGATAAGTTCACAATCAAGGATGAAGAATTAAAAATCTCAATCATCATTTCTTTTCGTCTTAAAGGTGTACTAAAACCGTAAACAACTCTGACAACTCTTCTATTTGACCACGTTCACCGCGCTTTTTTAATGTCACGAAGGATTAATTTTCGGCCTTTCACTTGAAAATATAAACTCTTTTACATACGCATTGGAGGGTTGGCTCTTTTTCTAGCCTTGTGGGTCTTCTAAACAGAAACACAGCTTGAAAGCCTGTAGTGAGCCAAAAGGTCCGGCATCGAGGAACATGTACATGTACAATGACTGTTTACTGGTCTCGTTCTTAGCGTAGTAAACCGCATGTAATCACAAACGCAAGACCAGAAGGAAGGAAAATGTAAACCCCACATTACTGCGGAAAAAATCGGTTACAGCAAAGAAAGCAATGACGAACAGACCAAGAGCGAATTCACTCCACACTCTCGAATCGCTGCGAAAACGAACTTCTTGACGCTGTTGTTGTTCTCAGCCAGTTTCGCGCATGCTCGCTACAGGTCTCGAATGATTGACAGATTTCTTAACTGGGGCGATCATGGAAAGCCGAAAAGCGGCAAGATCAGAGGCCGTTGCCAGCCCCCCCTGCTTGAAAGGTAACTCGAAGTAAAAGTTGTCATTTTACAAAGAAACATATGGAGGAAGCGCCATTTTGTATCGACCGGTCAACGGTTTTAGCCGTTCTTTCATAGTTCCTACGCCGTTTTTAATTAGCTTTCTTGGTCTCAAAACAAGTTGTGTAACATATATTGGATCGATGTTGTACTGTCTTTGAAAAATGTTGCTGTTTGGAGTAATCATATGGTGATAAAATTTATAGGAAACCAAACATATTTTTGTCAAGTTTTTATTTTTTAAAAATCCTCAAAAATAGGAATTTTGGCTTTTTGGTACCGAATGCGTGTTAGCTTCAAGGAAAATGTACCCCTACCCCCCCCCCCCCCGAAAAAAAAGGAAAAACCCGGGAACATGGAACATTCCGGAACATGAAAGAATTAAATTGATTTTTATGGGAAAAAAAAAAATTAGTTATAATAAAACAATTTTACAAAAATTTATGGTAACATAACATAACATAAAAACGAGAAATATGGAAAAAAAGAAGAAGAAACTGGTATCATTTCCGAGTATAAGAAAACAACATTTTGTCGCAAGTAATTAATTGTTGGGCGAGTGAGGGTCCATGTAAATGACAGTAACAAGTGAAGGCTTGCCTCTAAATTCAAAATTTAAAATTAGACGCGAGGAGCGGGTTTCAAGATTCCACACACAGCGACCTCTTGTATTATTGTTTGCCATGCAGATTAATAATATGCGGTTATCTGTTTACGGCTTTGCTACTTTAAGAAGAGCTTTGTGGCTGGTAGCTTTAGACTTGAGTGGACAAGATTTACATTTGCAGTGAATAGTTTCAGCGGTAGTGGTAGTCCAGTGGTGGTTTCTAACTGTTATCAGTTAAGTCTGAATTTCTGTCATCTCCTGGAGTCGCAAGTGAAGTTTGCAATCTATTTATCTGTTAATCTGTTTGTTGCTTTGATTTTTGTGATGTTACTGGATTTTAGTGGACAAGATTTCATTTTGGAAACATTCATACATAGCTATTCTCAGCGACTAGACTTTCTTGAATGAGATCCTTTTGTTGATTTGAGTTGGAAAACAAAGTTGTCTATTCATCCCACGTAATCCAAAAAAAAAAAAAAAAACAATTACGAGCTCTACAGAATAAAATAATAATCCATTAAGGTGGCTCGACTCGATTTTTTTGGGGGGATAACCTCCTGATTCCATAAGCTTCAAAGCAAAACAAGGGCTGTGCGAAAGTATAATATTTGTGAAGCAAGTGTGTTTTAACAGACTTGTTTTGTAACAATAAACCAAAACAAGCGTGCCTTAAATGTAACATTCCTTATTCTCTCAGTCATAAACCAAAACAAGCATGCTTCAAAATGTAACATTCGTCGTTCTATAAGCCATAAACCACAAATGTAATATTCCTCGTTTAACCCTTTAACTGGTAAATTTCTGGGAAGTTAAAAGCCGCTAAAAATACTACCAACAAAGAATTTAATTTCTTGGCATCGATCTTGATGGTATGAAGTAAAAAATGGACCTAGTCCCTTTGGTCAGGTGTCGATAAATTTCAGAACATTCAGGAACATGAAAAAAATATTTCATAAATAAATTAATAATAATAATAGAAATAATAAAAATTCAATTTTGTAAAAATTTATAATAACAAAATAAATAAAAATAACATAACGTAAAAACTAAAATGAGTAAAGAAAGAAAAAAAAAAACTGGTATCATCTCCGAGTATGAGAAAACAATATTTTGTCGCAATACTATTAATTTGTTGGGCGAGTGAAGGTCCATGCAAATGACAGTAATAAGTGAAGACTTGCCTCTAAAATCAAAATAATATTAAAAATGGGATGCAAGGAAGGGGTCTTGACAAACTCCCTTAAGCGATTTCTTAAAAAACTCCCGGTACAGAGAAACACAAAGTTAACCCATTTGCTCCTGGAGATTTTGCCGAAAATGCGTTTTGAAGCTAGTCGAGTGGTTTTCTGGTCACTGTCGTGCTATAAAGAGCTAAAAATTACCATAAACCGGTTTGCATGTCGTACACTTCGCGGCCTTCTGATCCAGATGCAAAATATCAGCTTGCGAAGTTCGGGCATGCGCAGAAAGCAAAATTTCGAGATAGTTTTTGGGTTTAAAAGTGACACAGCAGTCTTGACTTTTACTTTACGCTTTCTCTCCTCCCTTCTTTTTTCGCTTTTCTTGCCTCATTTTTTTTTTCTCTTGCTGGGCATTTAGTAGGCTTCATTTTAGTGGGAAGAGTTTTTAGGAAAGCTTTTAGGATCTTAGGATTAGGTGAAAGGAAAGGTAGGTGAGCAATGGAACAAGATTTTCATGGAGATTTTCAGGTCAATGTCACATGGTTTTTTCCTTCTTTCTCCGGTGTCCTTGACTGAATTGTGCTCATTCTGGTATGGTTTGAAAGATCTCTTTACTCTGCACAAGTCAGCGAAGAAAGTTGTCCTTGACCGTTAAAACTGATGACGTCACAAAGGGTAGAAAGGACCTGGATCCACACGGGCGGTTACGGGCGGTTCAGGGGCGAATGGGTTAAATAAAAAACGTAATGGCCTCGTTACATTGCCATGGCGACTCCGATTGCAATAAAACCCAGATCATAAGAAATTTTCATCTTTATATAATACAGTTGTGGTAATCTTTTTGCCATATCTTTACTCACGGCGACATAGTTAATGCTCAAACTTGGGAGGTATCCCTTCGAAAAAATCCAGTCAAACGACCTTAATGGAACTAGAACTTTTATGGGATTTTGTGATTCCCGTGATCATGGAGATCAACACAGACTTCCTCGGCCTGTTTCAGACTCCATGATATGCCAGACGGAACCAAATGCTTTGTGATTGATTTATTCAGCTTTGAGCAGACACGTAAATTTAGCTGCAAAACAGTGGTTACAAAAATAACAAGTCGCATAAGCAAACTTTGAAGTGTCTTTAAAAAATACGGCATTTGGCTTGAAATATAGGGAGGGAACAACATTTCAGCACATACAAGTGAAGAAAAAAAAATTGAACCGTCACACCTGGGGATACCCAAATCACAGTGACAGTGGCGATTGCCATCCCCCACCAGGCAGCCAAGAGGGGACTGTAAATTAGCTTAAATTTCAGCTGTCTCCTAAAGTCACGAACTCCTCTTGCAACTCATGGAGACATCTGAAATAATTAGGCTAACTGTAAACGGTATAGAAACTCTCACTCTTAATCCAAAGACAGGAGCCCCTAAAGCTCTTCTTAGTTTCGTAGAACCTCGTCTGTAAGTACTTCATTTCAACTTTCAGAAAGCAATGAACTTCAAGTAAGCAAATGTTGGTTGTATATAGGAAGACTATGTTGGCTTGACATGAAGTACTTACCGACTTGGCTTGACATGAATACTTACCAACATTTAAGACCATCGCAGAGCTGTAGATCATTAATGGATAACTGTCAAATAGCTTCAAATGATTAAACTCATTGTAAACATAATAAGAAGAGGTGGCTGTGTGACTGAAAGCTTGAAAACCCCCTTCCCTGTTTTGTTATTGCCACTTTGTGATCGGGCAAGACTGGGAACTAACATCTGTCTCGCATGGCTCACATGATGACTCGCATGACTCACATGACTCGCTGGCTCGCTGGCTCGCAGTTTGTCAAGACCCCTTCCTTGCGTCCCATTTTTAATATTATTTTGATTTTAGAGGCAAGTCTTCACTTATTACTGTCATTTGCATGGACCCTCACTCACCCAACAAATTAATTGCGACAAAATATTGTTCTCTCATACTTGGAGATGATACCAGTTTCTTTTTTCTTTCTTTAATCATGTTAGTTTTTATGTTATGTTATTTTTATTCATTTTGTTATTATAAATTTTTACAAAATTGAATTATTATTGTTATTATTATTATTATTAATTTATTTATGAAATTTTTTTTTCATGTTCCTGAATGTTCCGAATTTTGTCGACGCCTGACCAAAGACACTAGGTCCATTTTTTACTTCATACCATCAAGATCGATGCCAAGAAATTAAATTCTTCGTTGGTAGTATTTTTAGCGGCTTTTACCTTCCCAGAAATTTACCAGTTAAAGGGTTAAACAAGGAATATTACATTTGAAGCGCGATTCTTGTGTTACAAAACAATTCTGTTGAGACGCACTTGCTTCGAGAATATTGTACTTTTGCACAGCCCTTGTTTTGCTTTTAAGCTTCTGGGACGATGAGGTCGAGGAGTATTACATTTAAAGCACGCTTGTTTTGGTTTATGGCACATAGAACAAGGAATATTACTGTTGAAGCATTCTACTGGTCCTTGTTTGAATTTCTTTATGGCTTATATAGCTTTGTATGACGAGGAATTAATGGTTAGCATCAGTACTTGTGATGCTTTTCTAGATATCTAACATGGGGGGGGGGGGGGGAATACTGGAACTTAGACAGCCTTTACCTTAGACAAAGTTTTACATAGATCGAGTACTATTCCATTTGGTTTATCAAGTTTTTTTCGTCACAAACTATCCAGTGTTTTTATGACCACCTTTTATACTAAGTGCCAGTAAAAGTACAAGTAGTTTGCCGTATAAATTCAGGGCCCAGCATCTCATAGACTCACTTGCAAGATAGCTCCACTAGCAAACTGAGTCATAAGTTGCGGCTTTTACTATTTTTTTTTTTGTAATTAACTTAATATAATACACTGTGATAATTCAGCAGCTGTTTATATTTATCAATAAAGGGAGTACTGCCCATCCTGTTAGTATGCATGCACTTAGACTCCTGTTTTGGCTTTTAGCAATTTACAATTTTAGGTTCACTGCTGTTTATGTTCATTGTCACTTCAACACCATTGTGAGTGCAGTGTCCTGCTTACATGAACCTACAGCTGTAGCAAAATGTGAAGCCTTCTATCATCATCTCCAGCAGGTGCAACCAGGCCAACCTCCTGACAGCATTCCTCTGACTCAGCAAATGACCTTACACAGTTGCAATTTCCTTTTTTCCAGGCTCCAAGGACCCCCAACTGGCACAGCAACTTCAAGAAGAAATTTATCAGTACTGCTTTCACACCTCTGCTGAGGGCACTAAAGCATTGTATCGCACCCACAGGACTAGTTATCTCCGATTTTGTGAGCATATAGGTTACCCTCCCCTCCCAGCAGTCTCAAAGCCACTTCTATCCCAATTACCTAAATATTATTGGTATTCTACATAAGGAATTTAACCTGCCTAATCCCCTCCTGGACAATTGGCCCTTATCGTCTCTCTTAACAGACTGTCTGGGATTAAGCGGGTCAAAGGTATGCCCACTTACCCAAAAACAACCCATTACCCCTCGCATTTTGGGTCATATTTACTTGCACCTCAACATGCGCTCTAGTTTTGATGCTTCGTTCCGGGCAATATGTTGGGTAATTATTGTGGTGTACTTTGCAAGAGCCATCTCCCTTTTAAATCTGCACATTCCTTTGATGCCTCCCAGCAACTGTTATGTTCGGATTTTACTTAGCTTAGTGGTTTAGTCAATATACGTTGGAGTAAAACTATCCAATTCCGTGAGTGG
Organism: Porites lutea; assembly: GCF_958299795.1. Lineage (NCBI taxonomy): Eukaryota > Metazoa > Cnidaria > Anthozoa > Scleractinia > Poritidae > Porites > Porites lutea. The sequence continues at coordinate 18,886,744 of NC_133213.1, read as the reverse complement.
GTGGTTCTTCTTCCCCTGCCATTTATACCAGACTCCCTCCTTTGCCCTGTTACGGCAGTTAAAAGGGATATCCCCGGGGTGGTTCTTCTTCCCCTACCATCCATACCAGACTCCCCCCCTTTGCCCTGTTACGGCAGTTAAGAGGGTTATCCCTGGGGTGGTATTTCTTCCCCTGCCATTTATACCAGACTCCCCTCTTTGCCCTGTTACGGCAGTTAAGAGGGTTATCCCTGGGGTGGTTCTTCTTCCCCTACCATCCATACCAGACTTCCCCCTTTGCCCTGTTACGGCAGTTAAAAGGGTTATCCCTGGGGTGGTTCTTCTTCTCCTGCCATTTATTTATTTATTTTATTTATTTACGGCAGTTAAGAGGGTATTCCCTAGGGTGGTTCTTCTTCCCCTGCCATTTATATCAGACTGCCCCCTTTGCCCTGTTACGGCAGTTAAGAGGTTATCCCTGGGGTGGTTCTTCTTCCCCTACCATCCATACCAGACTCCCTCCTTTGCCCTGTTACGGCAGTTAAAAGGGTTATCCCTGCGGTGGTTCTTCTTCCCCTGCCATTTATACCAGACTCCCTCCTTTGCCCTATTACGGCAGTTAAGAGGGTTATCTCTGGGGTGGTTCTTCTTCCCCTACCATCCATACCAGACTCCCCCCTTTGTTCTGTTACGGCAGTTAAAAGGGTTATCCCTGGGGTGGTTCTTCTTCTCCTGCCATTTATTTATTTATTTTATTTATTTATGGCAGTTAAGAGGGTATTCCCTAGGGTGGTTCTTCTTCCCCTGCCATTTATATCAGACTGCCCCCTTTGCCCTGTTACGGCAGTTAAGAGGTTATCCCTGGGGTGGTTCTTCTTCCCCTACCATCCATACCAGACTCCCTCCTTTGCCCTGTTACGGCAGTTAAAAGGGTTATCCCTGCGGTGATTCTTCTTCCCCTGCCATTTTTACCAGACTTCCCCCTTTGCCCTGTTACGGCAGTTAAGAGGGTATGCCCTGGGGTGGTTCTTCTTCCCCTGCCATTTATACCAAACTCCCCCCTTAGCCCTGTTACGGTGGTTAAGAGGTTATCCCTGGGGTGGTTCTTCTTCCCCTGCCATTTATACCAGACTCCCTCCTTTGCCCTGTTATGGCAGTTAAGAGGGTTATCCCTGGGGTGGTTCTTCTTCCCCTCCCATTTATACCAGAGTCCCCCCTTTGCCCTGTTACAGCAGTTAAAAGGGTTATCCCTGGGATGGTTCTTCTTCCCCTCCCATTTATATCAGACTCCTGCCGGTTTGCCCTGTTACTGCAGTTAAAAGGGTCATGCACTTCACCTGTCAGGCATCGCCTGACTCCCAGGCTTTCGCCTTTCTTCGCTCTCCAGATTTAGTCCTCGTGCATTTCTTTTACCCTATGATTTTTAAATAAAGGTGGGTGCCATTCTCTCTGCCATTCGGCTCTCGGCCAAAGATCACACTTGCCACTCCTTTCATAGGGGAGGGGCCTCCTTTGCCTTTTGTTCCGGGGTTTCTGTCGAACTTATTAAAATGCTTGGGGACTGACATTCAGATGCTGTGCTACTTTACCTTACGGTCCCTCCTTTCATTAGATTGCAATCTGTTAATTCCATTGTTAAGTCTATCCTCACTACAAACATTTCTACTCCACAACGTACACAATTTGGGTTTGGAGTTTTATTAGTTTTATTTGCAGTTTCGTTTTAATATTGTATCTGTATTGAGTGATTACCTATTTACATTTTGTAATAAAGGTTGTCATGGTCCCAATCTTGCCTGGGTCGTGGATCGTGCGAACCGTAACACACTATGCCCTGATGTAATAATGAGATGCACGCTCCGTATGTGCTCAGAGTACGGACTTTTAGCAATGATGACGGTTTGTACGGAGCGTAAGATCCATCAGCTGCTTTTAACGGTCCGTAATAGTGCGGCAATATTGGACGGGAAAGTACTGCTCAGCAGCTTTCATTCGAATTGTCACGCACATTTTAGGATTTCATCCACAAACTTTGATATTTAAGCTGGCTTATCGTTAAGTTGGAAATGCATCGTTTCAGGTGTCGAAAAAAATCTCTGTCCTAAAAAAATCATTACTTTTGCTCAAGTAACACAGGGGAACTTTTTGAGTTCGTACTAAACCTAACCCCATGCTTTGGGCTGAGTATATTTTTTAAAATCCTGTACATCAGGGGCAAACTTATTCCCCTGAGAATAACATCTTCTTTGTATCACCGTGGATACATACCTACTCTCAGAGGAGAGAGTTGGGAAATTAGGAGTAAAGAAACACGAGGGTAGGGTGCGTAGTGAGATATGATGCAACAGTTGTAGATAATAATGTTTATAGATAAACTAAACATCGTTCTAGATGTTTATACATGACCATATGTACAGAACTCTACAATCAGATGTGTGCACTGTTGCCATTGAATTTGTTGTGCGAAAAAATCTTCATTTGGACTGTACAACAAAAGTCATATTTATAATCTTAAGAAGGTTCTGTAATAAGCGCTTAAACTGCATTTGGGTCGGTCAAACTGCATGTTAGGTTGTTGAACTGATTTACCAGTATTGTGGAGCTGTCAGTCAACCTATTGAAATCATTGCATTTTTCTCCAGGAATAATATTTGTTCAAGCACCGCCCCATATCAAGGATTATTAAATATGGTGTCATTTGTCTAATTTCACTTTGCTCTGTTTTCACAGCCATAAAATGCATCTCAGAGCCCTTTTGGGCCTTTTTGTATACAGACCGAAATGACAGATTTCCCTACCCTAGCTTTCATACAGCTATTTCGAAAAAGGTTGTCGGAAAAGGTGCACGCGACAATCCCCAAAGGTATTGGGCGTGGTTTTGAGTTCACTCTTCTTCAAAGAAATTTGAAAAAATGGCACGAGAGGCCATGGACGTATGTTTGCCACTGCTAAAGGAAAGAAACAAAAGTTGGTTCGACAGCTACAGTGTCAGGAACAGTGTATTGATCATATCCTATATTACTTTTCGGGATTGTCGCCTGCACATTTTTTCTGACAACCTTTCTCGAAATAGCTATATACCTTAACTAGTGAAATCCTACCCCCCTTTTCATATACCTGAAGCCTGAAAAAGTTACCCCTTCGAGCGCAGCCTCCCCGCAGATGCATTACAGGGAGTACCCCACCGGGAGATCTTCATTATCCGAAAGAAAAGCTTCACGTTTATACTATAAATGACATTCAATTAAGATGTACCGACTCAGTTGCAAATCTCTGGGCGAACAAGAACATCCGAGACTGGAGGGGAGTGAGAATTTGTAATTCTTAAACAGAAAGAAAACAGGGGGCCGTCATTTTCCTGACTCTTAGGCAGCGCACTACAGTCAGAACAAAACCAGATTTTTGCTTCCTCCTTTCGTTGAACGTTAAAAATACAGTGCATGTTTGGATGATGGCGACATTTGATTACAACTAGTGGAATCCTTCAGTAATTAGGGGTTACATTCATCTGAGAAACTGCTTACATCGGAGCCAGCGTGCGGTACTGGCTACCAAACAATACTTAAGAGCAGCATGAAGCTTTAAAGCGTAACGTTAGAACCCATTCCCGTCACACATCTTTTTTTTCGGTTTTGACCAAACAGAGCCGTTAATGAGTTCCCATTCTGGGGTAAGAAAACCCCCGAGCTGTTTACTTACTGGTGAGCACGGAATGCGGGAATTTGTCTAGCTTGCGTAGCAGGCGTAAAAAGGGGTAAGGGATGGGAAGGAAGTGGGGGAGGGAGTAGTGGGGTGATAAAATTTGATACCATGGGATTAGTAGAGGATTGAAACCGGCAAACCGCCTGAATCTCATTTAATGCGGAAATCATAATACCTTGATGAAACTATTGCGGATATAGAAAATTGGGACAAGTTTGAGGGAAAACTATCTTTAAGCTTTCGTAACAGTTACGACTGAAATTTGTCATTCGTCCGGTGGTCAAGCAAGTACCAATGGTAGGGTAAAACGTCATCATATTTAGCCATGAAGGTCTCGTTTAGGGTTGCACGCGAAAAAATATAAAAATGTGTATTTGATATGTATATTTTTAACTCGTTTTATTTACCCCATTCATATAATCCAAGTTTTCTCATTTGTCTGTGTTTTAACATGGTCTCTTTTAGGGGTAAATAAAAACTTGGGCCACGCCCAGATCGGTCTCCTTTACGGGTTTAATTCAAAATTTCCGACGAGCATCCCCACCCCTTTCATATGTGGAGTCCCCCTCCGGGAGAAGGTCACTCACCACGAAGCATATTCGGACAAAAACAGGAAGTCTCGGACCAACTTCTCTTCTTAAGATCTCGTGTGAGCTTTTTGTTATTTCGGTCAGAGACAAATAAATAACTGTATATTAGATTTAATGTCACCCCTCATATGCTTTACAATTAGTTTTTAAGTTTTCCTGGATGGCTACATTTTGGAGGGTAGCTATTTCTGGAAGCACTTACGTTACTTTTGTTGACGTGATTTGATCAAATTGAAACTGAAAGATAAAGAGGGGAAAAATCCCATAGGTTCAAGTTTTTCTTGGTAGAAGGGTTGATTGTTTCTTTACATACGTTTTGTACAAGTCCTGTTGTTTTGTGGGGGAAAATGCAATTGACTTTAATACTTAAACTTGTCTTACAAAGTATGATTTGCTTGTAGACCCTTTCGTCGTGACAAATCAAGTGAGCTATCAGGACTACTCTGGAATTTATAACCGAGGTAGGCATTACATTAGCTGAAGCTACTCTAGAACTCCAAGGTTCCTTTACCTTAGAAATGCATTTGGTTCTTTAATCTCTACGAAACTTATGTCAAAGCATGTCTCTTTTTAATAAGGCCGTGTCGTCTATGACATGATCTTTCAGATCGCAGAGGATTTTTTCATGATCATGTAGGTTTCCTCTCCGCCCTTTCACTGATTTATTTTGCATACATGGTTATCATCCCACTCTGTACACAGCTGAACCTCATTAAGTGGCCACCTATTAAGTGGTCATCCTCCATTAAGCGGCCAGCAATCAATGCCCCGAAATAATTGTAGAAAAGAATGGGAAAGTAAATACACCTCTATTGAGCGGCCACCTTTTTGCTGTTCCAACGAGAGGTTTTCTATTTTTCTCACCTCTATTAAGCGGCCATAAAAATCAAGCTTTTGACAGACTAAGGTTGGCTTTATTTTAAGAATATGATGAAGGAAAATAGTACGAGATTAAGAAGGTGACAGCCTCCCCGTATGCGCCATTATAGGGAGTACTCCACCGGGGATTTTTAAAACCATCACGTTTCTACTATAAATGACATTCAATTATTAAACTGAGATGTACCGAGTGAGCAGCAAATCTCTGGAAGACCAAAAACATCTCAGACTGGACGGGGTGCGAATTTTGTTATTTTTTAACAGTAATTAGGGGTTACATCTATCTAAGAAACTGCTTATGGTCAAGCAAGTCCCAGGGGTAGGGCATATGACAGCACATCTGCGACAACTGAAATTCCTTTGACTTCAAATGACCCACAAAGTGTAAGCCTCGTTAGAAGGTCACTCAATAATCACGAATCATATCCGGCAGTATTCGGAGAACAACAGGAAGTCTCAGACCAACTTCCTCAGTGGAAGATTCCATCAAAAAGCTGCAGTATCTGTTATAAGATCTTTTTTGTGAGCTTTTTGTTATTTCGTTCTTTGACCCCTCATATGCCTTATTATTTTTCAAATTTTCATGGATGAGCTATTTCTGGAAGCACTTACGTCACTTTTGTTGAAGCAATTTGATCAAAGTGAAACTGAAAGCTAAAGAAGGGAAAAATCCCATAGGTTCAAGTTTTTCTTGGCAGAAGGGTTGATTGTTGCTTTAGGTAAGTTTTGCGCAAGTCCTATTATTTTGTGAAGGAAAGTACAATTGACTTTTACACTTAAACTTGTCTTACAAAGTATGATTTCCTTATGGACCCTCTCATCGTTACAACAAATCATGCGAAGTATTAAAGACTTCTTGGGAATTGATAACTAAGGTAGGCATTACATTAGCTGAAGTTACATTAGAACTCCAATGTTCCTTTACCTTAGCAATCCATTTTGTTGTATACCTGACAACTCTCATGCATTTACATATGCGTGAGTTTCACGTCTGCGGACTAAAGACATCAATCTCGAGCATCAAGGACAATTTCTCACACAAATTGTTATTTAACACTTGATTAATGACGAAACTTTAATTCAATTTCCACAAATATATTCCAAAAAGGCTTTGAAGGATGACTTTGTGTCCTAACGAAATCAAAACACGCTGAAGTTTATCGTCTCTTTTAGTACTCAAAGGTCGTCGTAACATTTTCGGGAGTTTTCAGTAAAGTTAAGAAGGCTTCGGAAAATTATCGGAAATCCTAGGAAGACGCTGGGAATTTTTTGAAAATCGCGCGACCATGGCAAGTTGGCTGTTTGTTAATCTCCAGGAATGTCTCTATTTAATAAGGCCGTGTTGTCTATGATCTTTCAAATCACAGAGGACTTTTTCAGCGATAATATCCATCATGCAAGATTTCCTCTCAGCCCCTTCGCTGGTTTATTACTCATGTATACATGGTTATCACTCTACTCTGTATACAGTTAAACCTCCATTAAGTGGCCGCCTATTAAGCGGCCAGTAATCAAAGTCCCGAAATACAGTCGAACCTCCATGTGCGACCAACTCTTGTAAGCCACCACCTATCCAAAACACCAAAACCTTCCCAGTTTAAGTCTTACTGTTGGAACCTCTCGTACACGGCCACCTCCTGTAAGCGACCGCGACCAACACCGCGACCACTATTTGGCGCTGACGGTTTAATGATTTTCTATTGTTTTTAACGTATTGTAAGCGGCCACTTGACGAGTTTTCTGATCTCTTATGGTCTCTGTGTGTACTCTCCTACTTAGGATATACGAAGAACTTTAGTAACAACATGGAACTGCACATATCGTAACTTGGAAGTTGCATGCGATAAATTCCCTTCCTTAAAATAGATCTTTATGTCCGGACTTCTACTCGGAAGAAGCGCCCTGTGGTTCGATTCTCGTAAGCGACCACTAAGTCTTCGCATTTTGAGTGGTCGCCTATGGGAGGTTCGACTATAATTGCAAAAAAGCATTGGAAATTAAACCTCTATTTAGCGGCCACCATTATTAAGCGATCTCGGTCACCTTTTTACCGTTCCAATGAGAGTTTTCCCATTGTTGTCACCTCTATTAAGCAGCCATCAAGCACTTAACAGTCCTTGAAGTTTGGCTTTATCTTAAGAATATGATGAAGGAAAACAGTCCTAGACAGAAGGTGGCGACCGATTGAGGACCAGTAATGCTGCCCCCGTTGCGTGATTGTTTTAAAATAAAGTGATGTTTCTGCTCAATTAAAAATTATGATAATTTATGTCATAGTCTGTGACGAGCCCCCGGCCTCTTGCTGGCACCCCGAGGGTGGCCGCTTAATGGACGTTCAATTGTACGTACTCATAGTCATATTCATCATTTATGTTAAATCATAAGCGCAAGCTGCAAACAGAAATCTTTCTAATCCGGCTCATCCTCGGACGGATGTATTGAAAAAGAACTTGCAATCTTCGTAAGTGATATAACACAAAGAAACTCAAAGAAGTCAAGATAGCAGAGCTATACTAAGGAACATAGGAGGTGAAAAAGAGAAAACGAAAAAAACTTTCCAGGTTTTCACACCGAGTAAGACTTAAGCTGGAACCGAGCAGGGCTAGTGGTCGGGGGGGGCGGGGGGGGCTTCCTATTCTATATGAACCATTATAAATTTCTGAAAATCCACCAACTTAAAATAACTGTAGTTTCTCTGTGTTTTGGTAGTATAGAAAGAGATTTTCTTTTTATTTACTGTAGACTTATATTCCGCTAGCAAGAGATGTTAACCCTTAGAAATAAGTACACTTTCAGAAATTTGCCATCTTGGTAATCTGTCACAACAGATTCCCGCCAACTTGTGACCCTTGTAACCTCGTTCCCAGACTCCCAGTTCTGAGCCTTGACTTAGTTTGAGTTCTTGTGATCTCTTGTGTAAAGTAGACAAAACCAATGACAGTGGTGCATAAATGATCATAAATAAAATCTCAGAAATAACCCTCTTTATTTCTTATATCAAAATTTTTTCGTCGTCTAATTTGTACAGTTATGTTCCCCTGTTCCCTAAAAATAGGCTCATGTTCCCTTGTTCCCTTCGATATTTTGCCAGGGTTTCCTTGTTCCCCCAAACCCCTGGGAGACCCACAAAGGTAGATAAGTGCACAATGAGTAGATAGATAATTTATATGAACCATGTTTAAACATTCTTACAAAAAAGAATGTCTTTTCCTTTTTTTTCAAGAAGACCCCAAACCATCAAGTCATATTACACAACGCCAAAAAACACTTGAAAAGCAGAAGATCTTATCTGCAATTTGTTATTGGAATGGCTGAGAAAGGACAAACAGAGGCGAACTGTAATCTTGAAAACACCAACAAGATTGCCATTGAAGTTGGAGAGAGGAGAGAGGAAGAAAAAGGGAATAGTTATATTGGCGACGCGAACGATTTCCAGAACGCTATAGACCGTCATGAACGGGACCTCAAAATTTCGAAAGAAGTGGGAGACAGGGCAGGAGAAGAAAAAGCTTACGGTAATCTTGGCAACAGCTATGATACACTTGGAAATTTCCGGAAAGCCATAGAGTACCATGAACGACACCTCAAAATTTCGAAAGAAGTGGGAGACAGGGCAGGAGAAGGAATAGCGTACTGTAATCTTGGCTACAGCTATCACAGTCTTGGAGATTTCCAGAAAGCCATAGAGTACCATAAACGAGACCTCAAAATTTCGAAAGAAGTGGGAGACAGAGCAGGAGAAGGAAGAGCGTACTGTAATCTTGGCAACGCCTTTAGAAATCTTGGACATTTCCATAAAGCCATAGAGTACCATGAACGAGACCTCAAAATTTCGAAAGATGTGGGAGACAGGGCAGGAGAAGGAATAGCGTACTGTAATCTTGGCAACGCCCTTAAAAATCTTGGACATTTCCAGAAAGCCATAGAGTACCATGAACGAGACCTCAAAATTTCGAAAGAAGTGGGAGACAGGGCAGGAGAAGGAAGAGCGTGCGGTAATCTTGGCAACGCCTATGACAGTCTTGGAAATTTCCAGAAAGCCATAGAGTACCATGAACGAGACCTCAAAATTTCGAAAGAAGTGGGAGACAGGGCAGGAGAAGGAAAAGCGTACTGTAATCTTGGCAACGCCTTTAGAAATCTTGGACATTTCCAGAAAGCCATAGAGTACCATGAACGAGACCTCAAAATTTCGAAAGAAGTGGGAGACAGGGCAGGAGAAGGAAAAGCGTACGGTAATCTTGGCTACAGCTATCACAGTCTTGGAGATTTCCAGAAAGCCATAGAGTACCATGAACGAGACCTCAAAATTTCGAAAGAAGTGGGAGACAGGGCAGGAGAAGGAAAAGCGTACGGTAATCTTGGCAACGGCCTAGACAGTCTTGGAGATTTCCGGAAAGCCATAGAGTACCATGAACGACACCTCAAAATTTTGAAAGAAGTGGGAGACAGGGCAGGAGAAGGAAAAGCGTACGGTAATCTTGGCAACGCCTTTAGAAATCTTGGACATTTCCAGAAAGCCATAGAGTACAATGAACGACACCTCAAAATTTCGAAAGAAGTGGGAGACAGGGCAGGAGAAGGAAGAGCGTACTGTAATCTTGGCAACGCCTATGGCAGTCTTGGAGATTTCCGGAAAGCCATAGAGTACCATCAACAAGACCTCAAAATTTCGGAAGAAGTGGGAGACAGGGCAGGAGAAGGAAGAGCGTACGGTAATCTTGGCAACGACTTTAGAAATCTTGGACATTTCCATAAAGCCATAGAGTACCATGAACGACACCTCAAAATTTCGAAAGAAGTGGGAGACAGGGCAGGAGAAGGAATAGCGTACGGTAATCTTGGCAACGCCTATTACAGTCTTGGAAATTTCCAGAAAGCCATAGAGTACCATGAACGAGACCTCAAAATTTCGAAAGAAGTGGGAGACAGGGCAGGAGATGGAAGAGCGTACTGTAATCTTGGCAACGCCTTTAGAAATCTTGGACATTTCCAGAAAGCCATAGAGTACCATGAACGAGACCTCAAAATTTCGAAAGAAGTGGGAGACAGGGCAGGAGAAGGAAGAGCGTACGGTAATCTTGGCTACAGCTATCACAGTCTTGGAGATTTCCAGAAAGCTATAGAGTACCATGAACGAGACCTCAAAATTTCGAAAGAAGTGGGAGACAGGGCAGGAGAAGGAAAAGCGTACGGTAATCTTGGCAACGGCCTAGACAGTCTTGGAGATTTCCGGAAAGCCATAGAGTACCATGAACGACACCTCAAAATTTCGAAAGAAGTGGGAGACAGGGCAGGAGAAGGAAAAGCGTACGGTAATCTTGGCAACGCCTTTAGAAATCTTGGACATTTCCAGAAAGCCATAGAGTACAATGAACGACACCTCAAAATTTCGAAAGAAGTGGGAGACAGGGCAGGAGAAGGAAAAGCGTACTGTAATCTTGGCAACGCCTATGGCAGTCTTGGAGATTTCCGGAAAGCCATAGAGTACCATCAACAAGACCTCAAAATTTCGGAAGAAGTGGGAGACAGGGCAGGAGAAGGAAGAGCGTACGGTAATCTTGGCAACGACTTTAGAAATCTTGGACATTTCCATAAAGCCATAGAGTACCATGAACGAGACCTCAAAATTTCGAAAGAAGTGGGAGACAGGGCAGGAGAAGGAATAGCGTACGGTAATCTTGGCAACGCCTATGACAGTCTTGGAAATTTCCAGAAAGCCATAGAGTACCATGAACGAGACCTCAAAATTTCGAAAGAAGTGGGAGACAGGGCAGGAGAAGGAAGAGCGTACTGTAATCTTGGCAACGCCTTTAGAAATCTTGGACATTTCCAGAAAGCCATAGAGTACCATGAACGAGACCTCAAAATTTCGAAAGAAGTGGGAGACAGGGCAGGAGAAGGAAGAGCGTACGGTAATCTTGGCTACAGCTATCACAGTCTTGGAGATTTCCAGAAAGCCATAGAGCACCATGAACGAGACCTCAAAATTTCGAAAGAAGTGGGAGACAGGGCAGGAGAAGGAAAAGCGTACGGTAATCTTGGCAACGGCCTAAACAGTCTTGGAGATTTCCGGAAAGCCATAGAGTACCATGAACGACACCTCAAAATTTTGAAAGAAGTGGGAGACAGGGCAGGAGAAGGAAAAGCGTACGGTAATCTTGGCAACGCCTTTAGAAATCTTGGACATTTCCAGAAAGCCATAGAGTACAATGAACGACACCTCAAAATTTCGAAAGAAGTGGGAGACAGGGCAGGAGAAGGAAGAGCGTACTGTAATCTTGGCAACGCCTATGGCAGTCTTGGAGATTTCCGGAAAGCCATAGAGTACCATCAACAAGACCTCAAAATTTCGAAAGAAGTGGGAGACAGGGCAGGAGAAGGGAGAGCGTACGGTTATCTTGGCTACAGCTATCACAGTCTTGGAGATTTCCAGAAAGCCATAGAGTATTATAAGAAGAGTGTTACAGCTTTCGACTACATCAGGGGAAATCTTATATCTAATGACGAATGGAAGATAAGCCTTCAGAATGCCTATGATCAAATTAATTTGAGTCTATGGGGGCTGCAGTTTAAGGAAGGTAAAGTCGTCGAGGCACTTTTAACTGCTGATCATGGACGTGCACAGGCTCTAAACGATCTTCTGGCGTTCAAGTATGGCCTTAAAGGGCTACGCCCAGAAATAGGAACATTTTCTGGAAGACCAAGTGACTTTCCTGGCTACGTACCTTCAAATACAGCTTTTATAGCTATCAACGAAGGAGGAATAGTTCTCTGGGTGAGCGAGAAAGGAAAAGAAATCAAAACTAGAAGAAGCCAGATTGTTATCCCTGCTACAAACTATTTTCAGTCTCTTTTGGAAACTATACATAAAGAAATAGGTGTGAGAGCTGATGTTAATTGTGAAGATCGCTCGTTAAGGAACCCAAACGATAAAAAGTTAGCAGAAGAAAGATCCATTAAGGCAAAGTCTCATCCTTCATGTTTTGAGACAAAATCATTACAAACATTTTACAATGCTGTTATAGACCCTATAAGAGACTTACTCCAGGGAGATGAGGTTGTGGTCGTTCCACAAGGACCTCTGTATTTGGCACCTTATGCTGCTTTCATGGACTTGAAATTAAAATACCTCTGTGAAACTTTCAGAATTCGTCTGCTTCCCTCACTTTCTAGTCTTCGATTAATCCAAAATAGTCCAGCAGATTGGCACAGGAAAACTGGTGCTCTTCTTGTCGGCGATCCGTGGGTACAGGAAGTAGTTTATGAAGGAATGACGCTACAGCAGTTAGAGTGGGCTAAGAAAGAAGTGCAGATGATTGGGGAAATACTTCAAACTGTACCTCTTGTTGGAAAGCAGGCAACAAAAGTTGAAGTCTTGAGACGTATCTCCTCGGTTGCTTTGGTACACATTGCTGCTCATGGTAAAATGGAAACAGGAGAAATTGCCTTGGCCCCTAACACAACTCGTTCATCATCCGGAAATCCAACCAGGGAGGACTATCTCTTAACTATGCAAGATGTTTTAAAGGCGCAGATTAGGGCAAGACTTGTTGTACTTAGTTGTTGTCATAGTGCTCGGGGAGAAGTCAAATCTGAGGGTGTGGTCGGCATCGCACGGGCATTTTTAGGTGCTGGTGCTCGTTCTGTTCTGGTGTCCCTGTGGGCGATCGACGACGAAGCTACTATGGCGTTCATGAAAGTTTTCTACCAATGCTTGGTTCATGGACGAAGTGCGAGTGAGGCCCTGAATAAAGCCATGAAATCCATGAGGGAATCTGACCGCTTTAGTGAAGTGAAGTACTGGGCGCCGTTTGTTCTCATTGGTGATGACGTAACGCTTGAGTTTGAAGGCATCGATTAAGTAGCAAGGTATTTTGGGATATATTTAAACCTGGGATCATAATCCCTGCTTTTGCAAACGCCATTTTTCGTCGCTTTATAGGACAACGATCTAACTCAATCAGTGCCACTTACAACGTCAATCTGTCTGACAGGTCAAGTTGACAGCATCAAAAACGTCTGACTTTGGTAGTTTGTTTGGCAGTTAAACACTACAAGAAAATTTGCTTCAAATCTAATGATTTCTTTACATTTCAATGTGTTGGTATCCCTGTTCGAGTTCGTTCCATTGGAACTTACAGTCGAAATTTCCGTAACCGACGACCCAAAATGCCAAGATCAAATTTCTCGTCTCCTACTTTACGGAGGGTGATCGCTTAGGAAAGTCTCCAGACATGGTTAATCTTCTATTAAGCCTTTCGGGTTTTTATTCATTTCAAGAATCTTTGAGAGAGCGGCTTATTTTATTAAACGAAGATTTTGGAATCATTTCTCCATAAAGAACTAGAATTCTTAGTGGAAAAGTCCAGGCACATGAAGTTGGAGGTCATGAAACCGAAGATGAAAATCACATTCGAACTTCCACCTCCTGAATAAACCATATTGGACGATCAGCCCACATGCCGAAATGTTACGGTCGGGATAAATTTATGATTCATCATACGTCTATTATATAAGAATGGGGAGAGGAGGGCTTGAATGAGAAAGGGGGTATAATAACTTTCTTTTTGCTTAATAGTGGATTTATTATATGCAAGTTTCTTTAAATCTATAATAAGTCTAGTCGTTGGTTGAAGTTACCAGTTAAAATGTAACCCTTTGCTCTAACAGATTTAAGGGCGTGTTCGATTCACCCTATTCCGCCTCCCAAATAAGAATAAATGGGGTAAACTCGCTGCTTTCATTGTATTGCAATATCTACAGAAATGATTGAAATAAAGTATATAGACTTTCAATTGTCCAAAAATTAAGGTATAGAAGGGGTTTATTCTGGAATACGATCAATCGAGCGCACTCTTAGAAGTCAGTTGTCAAAATGTTTTTCGCTAGATGAAATCACTATCCTTCTCTTCTGCTAGTTTGCTAACGTTGTGTTTTGCTGTTTTTGTTGTTGTTGTTACTGTATAGGTATGATGAAGAATGAATGCAGTCAAGCAGTTCCTATGTTGAAGTCAGTTCCTTATTTGTCACAATTACGAGGTGGAGCGTTTCTCTTAAGAATAGCAATGCTTTATCCCGAAGAGAAAATTATATGCTGTTCATAACTAAGTTGAAGCTTTTTGCAGTCTGAAAATTACAGTGTACGTGTCGTAGCTTATTTTGCGACCCGTCGCGTTCACTTGAAACTTGTTTTATAGTCACCTGAAAAATATCAGGAGTCAGTAGTCAATTTCGGCTATTTTCATTGTTATACCATATGTGACAAAGGCACTTTAAGAAGATGTGTCTACTGGCAGTTTAATGTAGTTCTTTACTTTTTTATTAGTTGACAGTTGTATTTTGTAATTCTTTTGGCAGATTGGTTCAAGTTTATTAGTGTCTAGAAAGGTCTCCATTTTAATACTGAAGTCAAATTACCTGAGTGTTCAGTTACTAGGTTAAATTGTACTAAAAGACCATTTGGCCGATACCAAAAAATTAAAAAAAGAAAAAACTTTCAGCCGGTGTCAAAAAGGAATACACTTGACTGATGTCTCTCATCTGGTGATAGCGGGGTGGAGCGGGTAGCTCGCATCTTATGCCAAGCGCGGGCAAACCTGGAAATGATGCCAGGCATAAAAAACTGGAGCTGGTGTCACGCGCGGGAAAAGCAGACCGTTTTGAAAGCGCGGGCAAATTTTTTCTGATGTCAAGAGAACATTTTTGACTCCCTCTTCCTTTATTGGTTTTGCTTTAGAATTTTAAGTTTCTCTGTAGGACGAGAGGCCATCTTGCTTAGCGTAAAGTTAAAAATAGATCTCTTCAGGTGTCGAAAGAAGAAAATTTTCTATCCTAAAAAAATTTTTACTTTTTCTCAAGTAACACAAAGGAACTTTTCGTGGGAAAGTCTTAGGGTTCGTATTAAAATTGATCCCATGCTTCGGTCTGAGTATATTTTTAATCCTTTACATCGGGGGCGAACTTATTCTCCTGAGAATAACATATTTTGTATCACCGTGGATATATACCTACTCACAGAAGGAAGGGTTGGGAAATTAAAAGTAAATTAAGAAACACGAGGGGAGGGTTGGTAGTGAGACATTATAAAAATTATAAATAATCATAAACTAAACATTGTTCTAGGTGTTACAATTAAGAATATACCGAATATAGCTGATTCAATAAAGGTTGCTTTGGGCATTGGGAATTGGGTATTGAGAGGCTATGTTTCGGTGGTCACTCAGGCAAATAATTGCAATGTTCCGCAAGCCCAAATGCCCAAATGCCCAATAACGGTTGCTAGAAGCAACCGTTATTGAATCAACTGTGTACATGACAGTATGTAAATAGCTCTAGAATTGAATGTGTGCACTGTAATCGTTGAATTTTTTGTGCGATAAAAACATCATTTGGACTGTGCAATACGGGTCATATTTATTATTTCAAGAAGGTTCTGCCATAGACGCTTGGCCGGCGTCGGTCAAACTGCATTTGGTCTTAAAAGTGTTTTAGGTTGTTGAATTTTCCAATATTGATTTGTGACCTCTTCAACAAAGAGCTGTCAGTCAACCTATTGAAAAGATTGCATTCTTCTACATGAATAAGCGAATATTCGTTCAAGCGCCCATATAAAGGATTACTATTGTGTTTATTGTCTATTTTCACTTCGCTCTGTTCACGTGATCATGAGTAGCATTTTTTTTCTATCACCAAATTCAAGTTCTTTTAAACAGCCGAAATGTTTAATGAAACCAGCAACAGGTTGGTTCATTGAGATAAAAGTTATTCGTTGAGCAGGTCCTTGCTTCAGTGTTAAAGTTAAAGTCATCATTAACGTTGGCTTTCGAGTGGTTATTGGACCGCTGACCACTACACCTGTGACGTCAGAAATGACCTCGTTGTGATATTTGAGGTCACCTTCATCCGTCCAAATAAATAAAAATGACTTTGTTTTAAGAAGCAAAATTGCTGTATATTGCATTTTTAAAAAAAAATCAACAGCCTTTTAGCGTCACAACCATGCATTTTTTACAGCGAGGTCGAGGGGGTACATTGGAGCCCCACAATTCATGACGCCCCATTGAATTGGTCGACATTTAGCAAAAGCCACGAATGACATTTTCGGTCGTTAAAAGAATTGCTATTCTTATTTGTCAGAGAGCGCATTGATAATCCCTAAAAAAAGACTAAATCCGAGAGTTCGACCATTTCAAATGAAAGCTACTGAGCAGTACTTTCCTGTGGTACCGTACTGTTTATTATACTGTGCAAGGTGGTTCTAACTTTTGAGTCTGTGGATGAAATCCTAAAGTGTAACCATTCAAATGAAAGCTACTGAGCAGTACTTTCCTGTCGTACTGGTCATAATGTAGTTTAAGGTGGTTCAGACTTTTGAGTCCTTGGATGAAACCCCAAAGTGTGACCATTCATATGAAACCTTTCTAGCTATACTTTCACATGGCACTGTTTGGTTTTCGATATTTTTTTCAAAATGAAAATTTGATAGTTTTCTTGAACTTGGATTTGAGCAGTCCTGGGACTGAAAGTGAAAGGGGGGAAGGCTGTAAAAGTTCGGTGTTCCAAAAAAACTAAGAAAGAAATGGTATAGCATCACCAAACTCGGGGGGGAGTACTTCCTTATAAGAGGCTAATGGGGACATGCCGCTGGATGGGGTCGCATTTTCACGACTGGGTTGACTATAATGGGGTCGCATTTTCAAAAGAGTTGCTAGAATTGGGTAGCAAATTTTCGGATTTTTTGGGGTGAGACAGTTCTTCATATTAACGGTTAACAAACGTACCAGAATGTTTGTATTGCAGATTAAAAGTAAAGTGTTCTTCATTCAATCTAAAAAATGAATCAATTCATAAAAATAGAAAGTGACTAAGGTGGGATCGCGGAAATATGTTGCCCAAAAGTGACTAAGACGGGGTCTATAATTGGCCACAGAATAGACTAGACGGGGGTAGGGGCTCTGAGAGGCCATCGGCAAATACCTAGCAAAAATTGACCTAAGTACCTCCCCTCACCCCCCGGGACCAAACTGTTGAAGGCTGAGATACTTTGGTCAACCTTTACATTCTGTTAAAATGTATTATACATTGCCCTTAGCCAAACCCTTTCGAAGAAAGGATTAAGTTTCAGACGTAATGATTCCAGAATCAAATATACAATTGAAAAATCAGCGTCAACAGCGCACAACTGGCGAGGAAACAATACGAAGTACCCTTGACGTTCAGATTATTATAGAGCAGTGTTTTGTTCCGGACACACTCATCAATACAGTTCTTTTCGTTGTAATATACAGCTATATTTCTTTAAATATAGATCAGTGTGATGAGTGTTCTTTCAAAGAAGCCGATGAAGGTAAAAAACGGGCTAAGTCAAGGAGTGTAAACTTGTAACTGTTTGATTTAAAAGTGGGTTGAGGACTGAAGAGAGTCGAGCTAAAGAAAAGTTGATAAACTAACTTGTTAGAGACTTTGAACTAATAACAACCGGATATTTAATTCATGAGATTTTGTCGCGTCAAAGTTCTCCTGTATAAGTCCTCTATTAGATATGTTGCCCATAATCAAGGGCCATCGAATACAACGTCACGAAAAATATAACCTTGACAGGCAATGTTCCTCACATCTCACTGGCCATTGAAGCACGCTTTGCACCGCTTTCTTTGACTTGGCGAGAGGAACCTGTCTCCTTCAAACAAGGCCAAAAAAATCGATAGAATATTCACCTGCAA
Source organism: Porites lutea (assembly GCF_958299795.1). Lineage (NCBI taxonomy): Eukaryota > Metazoa > Cnidaria > Anthozoa > Scleractinia > Poritidae > Porites > Porites lutea. Next base: position 18,868,869 of record NC_133213.1, on the reverse strand, counting down.
TAGTGGAAACGGTGTGCCAAGGAAATGGAATACATCAAAATAACCTATCTGTTCATTGCTATCTTAACACATGGAGTGATTGTGAGCAGCCAGAATGTGACACAACCTCCGGATAATTCTGGTGAGTGAATTGAATTACGAAATCTACATAAACGTTCCTTGATTGAAATGTGCGATGCTTTCTGCGAACATGAACTATTGTTCTCCGTTTGGGCGAGTGAAATCGTACACAAACTCTAGGACAATGTCTTTAAGTCTAAAAAAATAAAGTGATCTGATCTTGATCCAGATTAGCTATACTCTGCCACGAATTGAACATGACTTTTCAGTCAAAGCGACGAAGTATTTCTTTCTGTGGTTTTATTTTACGGGACACAAGTCTACTATTTGTGCCCCGATCGCTAATAACCAGCTTAACTTTCTTTAACTTACTTCGTTGTGGTTTTCTATAATTGTAAAAGCAAAATATTGGTTGCCAAAAGATTCTTGGACAGAGCCAGTTTTATATTTACTTTATGAACAATATTTTTTTACAAGGTGGTCAAAAGATTCCAAAGGTGGGCCAAAAGATTCTTGGACAGAGCCAGTTTTATATTTACTTTATGAACAATATTTTTTTACAAGGTGGTCATTTGTAATATTATTATATTAAGTCGCTTATTGGCAAGTTTTAAACAAAAATAAGTAAACTAAAATTACCACAAAGCAGACTTAATTTTGTGTATAAACTTATTATGCAGATCATATGTGATTTAAAACGTAATCTTTTTTCTGTTGTTTCTCACTTAAAACAACAGCCTACGTACATTTCAGATCTCATGCAATCCTAATATGCATTTACTTAAATGAATAATTTAAAAAGAAATAAAATGAAAGGGAATTTTATGTCCATAAATCGTATCGTATCTAAAAAAAATAGTCAGAACATTTATGGAAACTGATCAACTTAAAACACCCTTTTTATCGTGGAAAAAAACCGAAATAATTCATTTGATTATTGCCTGCGTGTTTAATGGTTTAAAACTAATATGTTTGGAACAATTTGTTCAATATTTAAAATAACGCGAGATTGCTTCATGCTTTGCTAAGGGGCATTTACTGATCACGTGATGAGCCACTATTCCAAATTAAAGGAAAATTTTTCAATTTGAATTTAAATTAATCAATACGAAAGTACAGAAATTTATCAGTACCATTTTTTTTCTTTTTTGGTATAGTAAACAAAGTTGTTCCTAACGTGTTGTACTCTTGTGTAAATTTGCTTCATTGCATCGTTGAATAGTGCCTTAAAACAACTACCCCACAGTTCGCTATTGTCAAAATTTCGCAAAAATTTTCAAGTTCGATCCGCTTGTGATCCATTCGTAATTCTGGCCAAACAGGCCAAAGTCAGAATACGACAAAATTTCTAAATGCCATTTTGAAACTGCGGAATTAAACAAGTAGTATTATGTGAAAATATTGCTGAGGAGAATGCATTTGAATGGTCACAACAGGGTTTCATCTAAAGACTAAAATTACAACCACCTTGGAGAACATATAAACATTACTACAGGAAAGAACCTCTTAGTAGCTTTCATTTGAATAATCACAGTGACACCATAGGATTTCGTCCTAGCAGACTCAAAAGTTAGAGCTACATACGAAATACATAGCACCATGTGAAAGTACTGCTGAAGAGGTTTCATTTGAATGGTCACACAATAGGATTTCATCCACAGACTCAAAAGTTAGAACTACATACTAAATAAATAGTACCATGTGAAAGTACTGCTGAAGAGGTTTCATTTGAATGGTAACACCATAGGATTTCAACCACAGACTCAAAAGTGAGAACCACTTCATAAGTCTCCTCGATTGACGGGATTCACACACAGGCCCCGCTGAAGTATCGCCGCAGCGATCTAAAACTGCAAAATACTGAATAACATCGTAAATTGTTTTCGATCACTCGCCACTCGCTTTCTCGCTGCACGCGGACGTCCGTCGTTCCCCACCCCTTCCCCTGCCTTATTCACCAACTTAGCGCAATGCGATTTATTTTCCGGCCGCAACGGTCCAGCTGAAGGGACGCCATTTTGACACTACGGAGGAGATAAACGCAGTTCGTACTTTGGACCGTTAAAGAGCCGTATTTTTCAAGTCTGGCAGACGCCATGGGATCCCTGTATTGCTGCACAGGATAACCGCTTTGAAGGGGGATGATGACCAGACTTAATGGAGCTGTGTCACGGCTGTCTAGTTTATTTTGTTATTAATAGACAGTTTAAGACGTTTTTAAGCGACGCTCGTCAACCGGAAGTGGACTTGTTACACTCTTGAGCATTGATTCTGAACAACTAGCACCAGCAAATCGTTTCTTTTCGAGCAAATAAACTTAGCAATACAAATTTGGTAGCGTCAAGGTATTTTAAAAGAGAAAAAGGGCAACTTCCGGTTAACATGAGTCGCTCAAAAACGTGGTTGCTTAAACTTCCTAATGTTTGATTTATGCGTCCTTATTCGAACTTGAGAAGGTACTTATGAATAACAAATTCACTGCTTCTTTTCAAACACTATACAAGCAACAAAAATGAACTTTAAAAAACTGTTAGGCTAACAAGTTGTCATGCAAAAATCACAAATGCAATCCTTTTAAATCTTCAAGTTTTTCCATCCGTACCTCTTTTTTTATTTGTTGAGTTATTCATACGTTTTTTTCATGTTTTGAGTGTTGAGTTCTATGTTACACTCAGTTTGATGACAGTTTCCACTGTTTAACACTTTAAGCCCTATGAAAGAGTGATCTTAGTGGTAATGAGAATTACGGACATGATCACACAAGATGAATTTGCTTGATACTTTATCAACTTCTCCCCACTACGTTTATAGGAAATAAATAGCGGCAACAAATGAGAATTCAAATTTTGATCTTAGGGTTTAAAGGGTTAATGTTAATACATTTCGTGACACAGCTCCTATTAATTTTAGGTGGTGAACGGTCGGTTCAACCATCAATGTCGTCATCATTAACAGCAAATACAACGAAAGAAAGAATAAACACAACAACAGTACAAGAGGAAGAGGTGACAGAAGGATTAGAAGTATCTCAAACATCTAAAGTACCACAGCCGCCAACATCAGGAATATTGAAGGCAGATTCAGATGCAAAAGGAACAACACACATTCCATTGCCTAAAATGAAAAGCAGTATAACGTACAATGCAGAAGATTTTGCTGGTGGTACACTAATGTCTGAAATTGGGCCACTTACAAAGAGTAATATGTTAACTATGACGTTACTTCTTACTACAACGTTATCCTTGAATACAGATGTGATGACATCATCAGGGTTTACTAAAGTCTCTGAAATGACCACAGCAACGCCTACGTTGATATCATATCCAGTTTTTTCGTCCTCGAAATCAAAGTTGCAGATGTCTTTCTCTGAGGATTCGAAGCAAGCGACAACACCTATCGTAGAGATCCTTCCTCTGGTCTCAACGTCAAAGCCAGTTGTGTTGTCAAATAAAGTTTATACACCATCTTCTACTATATTGTCAATGACGTCAACTGAATCGTCTGTAACATCACATTCCGTAGTGACCTCATCAATAGAACCATTGAGACCATCTACGCCAGTTGACAATGTTGATGTCGTCACCGGAGCAAGCATGACGTCATCTTCTTCAATTAAAGACTCTCCCTCTACAGAGGTATTAAAATCCATGGAGAAAACTATGTTTTCGCTGTCGAGACAGAAATCACTTTTCAATTCTGAGGGGAAAATGACCTCATCTCATACACCAAAAATTATGACGTCATCACAAGTAGCAGTCGAAACTAGTTTACAAGAGAAAGATGAATGGATGACATCCAAAGTTCCGCAAACCGTAATGCCACCAATGACGGTGACGTCATCTGCAGCTCACGAAGAAATGATGTCATCGCAAGGTTTAAAAGACTTAACGAAAGTCCAGCTTGAGGAAAGAGTCGTCACGTCTAGACTTAAAGATATAAGGTCACCTACAACGACCTCAACGTCATTTTCCTCCGAGATTAACAAAGTTGTGACGTCCTTGAAAGGTTTAAAATCCCCTCCTTTAACAATGACAATGACAAATTCTTTAATAACGGACACGTTAACTTCTTCTCAAGATATTAAGACTGTCGTAGTAGAACGTGTTCTCCCACAGATAGGATTCGCGAGCTCACCTCAACTCACAACATCCATGACTTCATCCCAGTTTGAACACAAAGTGACGTCCTCTGAAGTTAACCAATCATCATCACGGATAGAAGACGTTACTTCAACCAAACCTACAAAAATTGTGACGTCATCTGTATTTCGAAAATTAATGCTAGATAAATACTCAACACGACAGTCAAATAAGAAAGCAACATCACAGCCAACAAAAACTTCAATTGCATTTTCATCGTTTTTAACATCTTCGGTGCATAACATACAAGCAATGACGACATCGCCACCTCAGACCTTGACTTTTGCATTTTGGGATAAAGAGATAAAAACGACGTCACGCTATTTTCTAAAATCATCATCTGTTGATACTGATTCTCCACCAATGAAACATACGACGCAGCACGAAGATTTGAAAATTACGCTAACTTTTTCTTCACCTCAACTTGCAGATCTGACCACATCATCCCGACCGGATGTGACATCGTCATCAGATATGAAAACAACCACAACACAGAAAAACCTTGAATCTTCCACGACGCCATCTTCAACAGAAATTATGACATCGCAAAGCAGCTCACCAGTTGCCATGACTACAAATGCTGGCGTCGAAGTTAAGGTTGAGAGCACCACGTCAGCACCGGAAACGGAACACAATGTTACCCACACCACCCATCCTACTGATCATGAAGAGCCGCACGGAAATATCACGCACTCACCACATGATCTACACGTGACACACCACACAATGGGCACTCCAAATGAGCCTGATGTAGACGCTGCCACGGGTGATGAGAAGCAGACTGGAGGCGGCGAGATTGTGTCAATCATAGTAGTGCTTGGTCTGCTGGGTGGCATGATTGCATTCGTCATTTTCATGATAATAAAAGACAGGGCCAGAACAGGGTAAGGCATGGTATCTCTAAATCTTTAGCAACACACTCAATGGTCTCTTACAAGTGACATGAAGGCCTCTCTCCCCAGGAAGGGGGGCGGGGGATGGCTTCTCCCTAGTCCCTTTAATGGCCTATACGGGGAGGCTTAGCCCAGAAGGGATACCTTTTTCAGGTTTCAGGTATATGAAAGGGTAGGAGTTTCACTAGTTGAGTTATGTGAAAGGGCAGGGGATATTTGTCATTGCGCTCTGTGGAAGGGCTAACAGGCGCATTTTATGGCTGTTTAAAAGGCAAGAAAACTTACTGGTTTTGTGATTTATTCATATATTATTATTATTATTATTATTATTATTATCATTATTTAGAAGACAGTGCATTCACGGTGGTTAAAAGAATGCCGCGTTCTTTACTCGGTATGTGAAAGGGGTACAATTTGTCAGTAAATGCTCTTGTTTGTCTAAAATGGTGTTCAAAACGATAAGGGTTGGACCTTGGGGCCGAGCCTGCCCGTACAAAATGTTTTTTTTGGTACCCCACCCCCCAGTCTCTCTGATCTTGCCACACTATTGTCTCCTTTCTAAGAAGCGCTTACCATTTGCCAGAACTTGCCGGCCTGACCCGTCCAGTCATCAGGAGAATTCACTGGTCATCGGGACTATCCACCAAGATCAGTTTCTTCCTAAATTTTATGTACAGCAGTGATGGGTTTTATTAAAAATTTAAGAAAAGACCAATATTTCATTTTTAAAATGACAGGTCTGGCTGGTTGTTACTGACTTATGAAAAGCACCCTTAAGACTCAATCAGTTTGTTCATGTGAAAAGTCTGATTGGGCCGGTTGTCGACATCTCGGTTGTTGCAACTGGGATCTCTTAACCGAGATGAAAACTTTCCCATATGAACAGTCTGATCTGGTCACCAAGATGAATGGTACGCATGCGTATCCCTTTAAAGAGCGTGTTCCATCATTTTGACCTGTTACTTAACTTCTCAAACTCATTAATTATTCATTACGAAATACTAAGCATTCGACAGTGTTTCATCACCTGATGAAACATCTCGAAGTCGTCGAAAATACTCCGCTGCGCTTCGTATTTTCAACTCTTTTCTCAGAGTGTTTCATCTGGTGATGAAACACTGCGTCTTAATTGTGCTTGATATATTACGTCAAAAATGATGACACTGAGCGATTACTAAAAACGCAAGCGATTGAATAAATAAATAAATTTTTACATTAAAGGGCCCAAATCTCCCGTCAAAATAACTTTTTTTCTTTCTTCGTCCTGCAGGGGGGCAAACCTAAAGGATCGCAAGCTTCCAGGTATTTTGAATTACTTCAGCATGTTTAGCTGTAACGACCAGTTGGTAAAAAAGTTCCAAAATCCTTGGGCCAGTAGGAGGATATATTCCTCAGTTTGATAGCCAATTAACTTCTCTCTACGAAAGCGTAGAGTCTCCTGGCAAAGTCAATCTCTTTCACTAGAGACTGGCCTTTGTCCACTTTTACTTTATAAAGGAAACCTCATATGTACAGTACCGCAAATGATTCCCAGACCAGAAATGATCGCCAAAATGGACCGCAATTGATCCTCGACCTCAAATGATCCCCTTGCCGACCCAAAGTAATCAAGTGAAAAGTAAAGGAATTGAATGGATTTTAGGCATGCATGCATGAATGGTGAATGTGCTGAGAACTTGAAGAACGCGTAAGACAATGAAATAAATAAGGCGATAAAAACGAACTGCGGTTGAGTGGGGATCATTGGCGTTGCTGTACAGTGCACCTTCTCGGTCGGGGTTTTGAGATTAACCTTAGAAACGTCTGGCTAGCTTCAGATACTAAACATATTTAGTTTGAATTTTATTTGTTTTAATACTGTTTTCCACCTGTCTCGTCCAGTTATCGGTGATGACCATGGTTTTAAGCCTCTTAAAGAAGTACCAGAAGAAAAAGAAAAAGAAAAAGAACATAAGGTTACCCACGTGGAGAAGAGAAACAGCCAGAGATACAGTTACCATGGCAACCCCGAAGACGCTATCCCACTCTTGGAGCTTCACATTCAGGACGGTAGGCCGCCTGTTCTTAATTCAAATGACGAGACACAGGAAGCCCAGCCTGAACAGCCGGCGGTGAAACCCCTTCTTGATGTATATGGAGACAGCAATACGACAATGTCGTCTGGAAAATCAAAAGAGAAAATTTGGCCTGCAGTGGTGTAAATGTAATAAGCGTGAATCTTAATCTCATCTGTATGAGCTTGTGATCATTAATTAACTCCTTTCTTAAGGGGCTTTATCTTCTACCTTTATCATTAAAGTGGTGTCTTAGTCTTAGGAAATTAATCAAATAGGTTAAAGTTAAAACACAAGTGTCACTTCGAGCCAATCAGAGTTGCAGCGAAAACCAACCAGTGTCGCACGCGGGAAACAAGCACGCCAGTAGCCTAAGAAAAAGCTCTCCGCTAGCGAACGTCTCCTTTCGCGTGCCTCTCACGCGTGACTTCTCGCGACTGCCCCAAATGGAGAGCTTGCTTGCAGGCTAACACACTAGGAGCACACACATTGCTTAGCCATTTTCACTGTTTATGGACTTTAATTGACAGGTACAGGAACCGATTACTAATAGGCTCCTTACAGGTAATAATCCACAGGTAACGGCCCTTATGCATGAAATTATGTCAGACGAGCAAATTTTACCACCAAGCCTCGTTTGTAAACTAAATGTCTTCGCATTTGCACTCTTTGTGCATGGGTATTCTTTTCAACTCTAACGACTTGGGAATTCATTTATTCAAAGCTTTGCAACCTAAAGCCACGTGCAAACGGAGGCAGCAACTTTCAACATTGTTGCTGTGTTGGCAGTGGTGTGCAAACGGATTCAACAACTCAAACAATGTCGGGACCTGCAGTACATCGTGGGAAGGATACAACACATATGACTTTGGAGACCATGTGTAATGCGCGTGCGTGGCCTCAGCAATGTTGGGCAAGCCGTGCAAACGGATCCAAAATTGTTGCGCTACGCTTCGTCGATCACGGAACAAAAGAAGAGTTGGGAATGAGTTGTCAGTTCAAAAGTTTGACCAGTTTCAAACTTTGCAAAACAACTCCAAACAACACGCAACAACATGCAACAGGGTGGTAAAAAGACGCAGCATTTAACATACACAGGAGCCCATATGGGCTCCTGACATACAACAATGTTGGTAGTTGTTGGCCAACAATGTTGTGCCAGTTTGCACGCGGCTTAACAATTTCAAAACGAAGCTTGGTGGTGAAATTTGCGCGTCAGACCTAAACACGCACAAGGGCTATTGCGGGACACATACGTTAGACCAGTTTCAGCCCGAACTTCCTATGTGCCGAAGGTAATTAATTCTAATGAGATAAAACAATAGAATTGCGTTTTATTTGATGCATGCCATGTGTCCACGTACCGAGAAGAACGTCGACGTCTACTCTTGGGTAGAGTATTTTCGATTCTTGGCAATTAAGGCGCCTCTGTTTTCTTGTCTTGAAAAGGCTGTGCCTCAACACAACTTATTCCCGGGATTATTTCACTACATCAGAGAGATTTAGTAGTCAAGTGTTTGTTTTTTAGCGTTTAGTGTCTTAGCCTGAATCAAACTGAAACAGGATAAACTTCAATTATTGGCAAACGTCCCTGCCAAATTTCTCCTGTAAATAGCTCATTTTTCATTTTTCAATAATTTCTCAGTGACATGTTTTTTTTCCTTTGTTTATAATAATTATCAATATTGTAATGAATACAGTTGAACCCCGCTTCATGACACCTTCGTAATACGAACACCCCGGGGGGGGACTCCGCATATGAAAGGGGTGGGGATGCTCGTCGGAAATTTTGAATTACACCCCTAAAGGAGACCGATCTGGGCGTGGCCCAAGCTTTTTTTGACCTCTAGAAGAGACCATGTTAAAACAAAGACAATATATATATTTTTATATTTTTTCGCGTGCAACCCTAAACGAGACCTTCACGGCTAAATATGATGGCGTTTTGCCCAGAACACCCTAAGTGAGACCAAAATCCGAAATTTACACCCCTAAGCGAGACGACGAGCATCCCCACCCTTTTCATATGCGGAGTCCCCCCCCCCGGGACGAGCATCCCGTAATACGGACATCATGTTTTTTATGGCCCCTTCAGTGTAAGCGTTAACGGGGTGTGACTGTTATTCAGTTTTTCTGGTCAACTGATCACTGATCTAAATTGATAAACAGCTTCCCTACTCAATTTACTGCACGTTGCATAAGCCATTTTACAACAATAAAATAAGTGCCTGTAGTGAAAATATGCTTCTTGTTGCTGACACTTGCTTGTTTGAGGACGACGACGTATAACTTCATTCTCGGTAAAGACGGTAAACTTGTTTTTATAGTTTCCTTTCTTTTTCTTTCTTATTTGCGGTAAGTGTGTGGGAGATGTTAAATTTTAAATTTCTGCCTTAGCTTTCTACCCAAGCTCACTACGTAAGAGATTTAACACTCGCTTCAGTTCGCGCTCGATCGTTATTTGAAGATGTTCCTGTTGAAGCACAGGGTAACCAGACTTTCAGCAGGGCAGGAAACAGAAAGGAAACAATACATAAACATTTCTTTATGGGTGTTTATGTGCATTTTAACTGTTTTAGCGGTCTGAAGATATATATTCCCATACAAATCCCTATAATTTGGCTTCAAGGAGGCTGTTGTGGGTCTGTCTGGGGATCTCTGTGGTTGAAGTTTCCTTGCCAAGACACAACCTCGTCCCCAGGGCTTTTCCCTTAAAAAAAGAATGGGTGGAGTGGGCTTTTCCCGCCCCACCCGTTTTTTAAGGGGAAAGCCCTGGGGACGATGTTGGCCAAGACAGGAAATTGTTTCAATGTCTAAATATGGTCTCAGATGACCGGAACGTTATTTTTGGAATTCAATTGATGCGAAGACACGCTTTAGGTGTTAAAAATGATTGCAAATAGCGTGACACTAAATTATAACCCCTTTAAATTCTTATCACACTCTGCTCGTGCGGGAACGATATCAGATTTTGGAAATGAAATTCTTTGCTTGCTTCTTGCAAGTGAGGGTGATACTCTATCTTTTTCCCTCGTAGTCCACGTCCTCCTTCAGAATCCTCCTAAAGGCCGAATTTCGTGCGCGACTATAGAATACGTCATGACTCCACGTCAGATCGTTTCGTGTAAATTAGACCCACGACATTCGTATGACACATTGTGGATGTCGTAAGTGAAAATTGTGCGCGTGTGGATGGTCGAAAGTCATGACGTTTGCTAGTCGCGCACGATAGTCGTAAGCCAAAATCGTACCGTATAAATCGGCCTCAAAACATAGACATTGTATGGCCAAAAATCTTAGCGACCTTAGCTGTTATCAGTGTCGACCCTGCCTTTCAGCGATTTCCTCATTAAGCAGGATTTTCCACCTGTCGGTGGGTCTAAATAAGGAGAATAGGAAAAGGCGTGTTTCACGTGAATCCGACACTTTCGAGTTGTCATTGATTAGAAAAATACAAGCACGCCAGCTGAAAAGACAGTCAAACATTATGAAGCCCACCGTGATAGCACTTCTTCAATTGGTGTTTGCACACTCCGCAAGTGCTCTGTTGAGTACAAATATTACCAGAATTCAGAAACAATAGACAACTCCCAAAGCACAAACTCAGCCAAAACGCTAAAAATCTTCAATGTTTACTCAAGTTTGGGCTTATAGAAGATAATGTCACAGTTTTTCAATGACCATGAAATTCAGAGTCCGGGTAGTTAGTTAATCAATTGTGGCCCTAAAAAAATTTGAAGGAAAAAAAACTACGAATTTTTAAGAAAATGCTTTTTTCGTGAGAAGGACTCTTCAACGCTGACAAACGTCAACAAATAGCGAAAACTATAATTTCTATATGTTTGCTTTGCTTGAAATCGCGCGCATTTACAAGGCCCTTAAGCGTTTTGCTTACTTGCAAGGACCCATCTGTTATAACGATGCCCAAAATAAAGAGATGAATCTCATAGTTTATTAGATATAATCCGTGTAAAGTTTGCTTATCATTTTCGCATAAATTATGACCTAAATTTGGAAACCGCTGAATTTCTCGAATTGGGTCTTTGCGATTTTGGTGAAACTCTGTTCAGCGCAAGGCACTAATGCGCACTATGTGTAGCCGAGAGATTTTCACGAAAAAATGCCGGCAACAGCAGATTTTCGACTCAGACCTCAAAGGGGCGTGGCATTATAACCACGTGACATTTACTCCGATCGCCAAAAATTTTATGTTATATTGTAGATTGATCTATATGTTACCCATTCTATGTGTTAGACTTACGATAAAAGTAAAGGTGGGGATACCAGAGAGCTTCAAAGTAGGGTGGTACCCCCCCAAAAAAACTGGGTCGAGTCACCTTAAACATGGCCGGTAACGTTAGTGAAAAACTCGATAAAATTCTTGGGGAACTTAAGAAACTGGAGAAACTCGATGCAATTGAGGCAACGTTGAAGGATTTAACAAGCAGATTGGGGAACGTCGAATCAACTATCGACAAGATGAAAGAAGACGCACGTTCTGTGGAAAGTTCGATCAAAGGTATGGATAAGAGTCTTGCATATCTCAACAAAGAAGTTGAAGAGCTTCGTGGAACGGTAGAAGACAAGGATAAGCAAATAGAATATTTGCACACGCAACACCTTTATCTCGAATCGTACAGCAGGAGAGAAAATCTGAAATTTTTTGGCATACCGGAAAACGAAGCCAGCACTTCGCAGGGGAAAGATGCGGTTGGCACAATTGATGTTTTGTGTGAGTTTCTTCATAATGTCCTTGGCTTTAGGGATCCAAAGAGGAATATGGAGTTTCAACGAGTGCATCGGATCGGTAAATCCGTACGTGGAAAGCCCAGGCCGATATTAGCCCGTTTTTTACGCTATCAAGATCGCGAGACAGTGCTTCGTGCTGGGTTTGAATTGAAAGGCACTGAGTATATGATTTTGCAAGACTTCCCTCAGGAAATCATAGAGAGAAGGCGCAACCAAATGCCTCAATTAAAGGAAGCTAAAAAAAGGGGCCAAAAAGTATCCTTTAGTAAATCGGAACCGGATAAACTCTTTATTGATGGCAAGTTCATTTCTGCGTAAGGGTTATATTATCTGTGACCTTTATTTGTTATAGCAAGGCTGTAAGGTGTTATCGTTTGGTTATTGTATATTATAACCATGCAGCAAAAGCTCTCTAGGAGAGATGTCGAATTATTTAATTAGTTCCATCCTCAAGGGCAGCGTTAAGGATATTTATCTTGCTGCTCTTTAAAGTTTTGTGTTTTTCAGTATTTCGTTGAAATGTAATTTTTTCGTTTTTGCTTTTGTAGATGTTCTGCTTTGCTTTTACTATGTTTTTCAAAGCTATTCTGGCGCGTTAATGAGGATATATTCTTTAAAGTTTGAAGGTGCCAAACTGACGCTTAACTTTTCCCACCTAATGAAGTTGTTTTCCCCTTTGGCGAAGTAGGGCGTAGTAACGTTGATTTTAGCCTTTTGTCACTAAATGCTCGAGGGATTCGTACTTTTGAAAAGCGGAAAGCAATTTTTAGCTGGCTTTTAATTTCTGGAGCCGATATTTGTTTTCTGCAAGAAACCTACAGTACTCAAGAAGTCGAAAATATCTGGAGAAAACAGTGGAAAGGAAACATGTTCTTTTCGCACGGTAGTAGCCATAGTCGAGGTGTACTTGTACTGGTAAGGGATAACTTAGACTTTCAAATGCGATCTATCAAGGTTGATTCTCAAGGTCGCTATGTTTTCCTAGAGGTTTCCATTCAGGATACACCATACTTTCTTTTAAATATTTACCCTCCAAACAAATGTAGTGAACAATGTACCTTTTTTAAAGAAATATCAGAAATTTTGAAAGCGGCTAGAACAGAACAGGATTGCCCAATTTTCGTCGGAGGCGATTTTAACGTCATACTTGACCCTGACTTAGATGGACGAGGCGGAAACAACAGAAAGAAAGACTCCGCAATATTAGTTGAAGATATGCACCTCGATTTCGATCTGGTTGATATCTGGCGTATTAGGAACCCCACTACATCACGATTTACTTGGCGTCAAAAAACTCCGGTTGGGCAGAGGCGTTTAGATTTTTGGCTTATAAGCGACAGTTTGCAAGATGAGATAATTTCAGCGGAGATTAAAACATCAATAAAAACTGACCATTCGGCAATAACCCTTTCAATTTGCGGCTTAGATGAAACTGAGAGAGGACCGAATTTCTGGAAATTCAATTCGAACTTAGTAAATGACTCGGACTACTGTGAACTTTTAACCACTGAATATGTGAATTGGTTAGAGGAATTTAAAGAGGTTCAGGATAAGCGTGTTTTATGGGATTTAATTAAATACAAAATAAGACAGCGAACAATTACATACAGTAAAGGTAAAGCCCGTGAAAGAAGAGCAAAACTACAAAAGGTGGGAGATAAGCTGAAGGAATGTACAGAAAAATGTGATATTGATCCAAATAGTGGAAATCTCGAGGAACTGGATTGCCTTCAAACAGAATATGATCAATTGTACGATTACATTACACAAGGGGCAATCATTCGCTCTAGGGCAACCTGGTATGAAATGGGTGAAAAAAACAACAAATATTTTTTGAATTTAGAAAATTCAAACAAAACTAAAAGCAGTGTCCGCAAAATCTTAACAACTGTTGGAGAATTAACTAGCGACCCAAAAAAGATTATGAATGAATTGGAATCATATTATTCTAATCTCTATGATGGTAGAAATTCCGCAGACACGCAGACAATTTCTTCGTTTATAAATGATCTCACCGATGTTCCATTTTTAGCCGAGGAGAAGAGGAACGTTTGCGAGGGTATCCTTAGATATGATGAATGCTATAATGTATTACAGACCTTCCAAAAGAATAAATCGCCAGGGAACGATGGTTTAACAGCCGAGTTTTACTTAGCCTTTTGGCCCTTGCTTGGAAAGTTGGTAGTTGATAGTTTGAACTATGCTTTCGAATACGGTGAACCATCGAACTCACAGAAACAGGCCGTTATCACCTTAATTGAAAAGAAAGGAAAAGACAAAAGGTTGGTGAAGAATTGGCGTCCAATATCTCTTGTAAATGTTGATGCTAAATTGGCGTCTAAAACTTTGGCAAAGCGTTTGGAAAAGGTGCTTCCTGAAGTAATTCATTTTAATCAAAACGCGTTTGTAAAGGGGAGAACAATTTTTGATGCCGTCAGAACGATCGATGATGTGATTGCATGAATATGCTAGGTACAAAGATATACCTGGGATTCTAGTAGCTATAGACTTTGAAAAAGCTTTCGACTCGCTCAATTTAAATTTTTTTTTTTAAATCTTCTTTTAAGAGTATTACATGCATTTAACTTTGGTCCTTCTTTTATTCAGTGGATAAGGGTCTTATATAACAATGCCTCTAGCTGTGTAATGAACAATGGTTTTACAACAGAACCTTTTGCACTAAGTAGGGGAGTAAGGCAGGGAGATCCCCTCTCTCCCTACCTGTTCATAATAGCTTTGTAGACCTTAGCTATAAAGATAAGAGAAGATGATGGCATTAAGGGCATTACGATACGAGATGAACCTGTTAAACTTTCCCTTTTCGCTGATGACATGACCTGCTTTATCAAAGACAGTAGTTCTTATACCAACCTATTCGTTACGCTGAAGACTTTTGGTGAATGTTCTGGTTTAAAAATAAATAATGAAAAAACCGAAGCCTTAGCTTTAGGAAATAGTAGTTCTCTTTGGGAGGGGTATTCTGATATGCCAAATCTTTGTGACACTATTAAAATTCTAGGCGTCTACTTTGGCTATGACGTTAAACAAAGAGATGAATTGAATTTTAGGAATACTTTGAAATCACTTAAGAAGACGATCAATTTGTGGAAATGGCGTGGTCTTTCTCTCTTAGGTAGAATACAAATTATGAAAACCTTTGCCATCCCTAAGTTTATGTTTAGAGCGTCGGTGTTGCCAATTTCTAAAGACCTTATCAAAGAGGCCGACTCGCTTTTTTACTATTTTATTTGGAATGGGAAAGATAAAGTAAAACGAAATGTGATGATTTCGGAAGTTGAGAAGGGTGGCTTAAATATGCTCGATATTGATTCTATGGTTCGTACCAGACGAGTGATATGTATAAAAAAATATTTAGAAGACTATAAAAGTCCGTGGAAAGCTTTTTTAAATGAGGTTCTTATCCCCGTTGGTGGGAAGCTCATATTGCATTGTAATTTTGATACTTCTAAATTAAGAATTTATTTACCGAGTTTCTACAAGCAATGTCTCGATGCGTGGTCAGAAGTAAATGCAAAAACACCCAGCTTGCTACATGAAATTGCAAATGAAGTTATTTGGAATAACAAGCTTCTCTGCATTAATAAGAAATCTGTGTATCGTAGAGATATTGCAGATTTAGGGTTTTTAAAAATTTGCGATTTATTTTTAACTAAAGAAAATCTCAATCCTGAGCAAGGTTTCTTCATTATGGGTATTATTAACTCTATGCCTGCCAGTTGGCGCTTGACAATTAAAAGGGCAACTACTGCACCGGTGATTGATCCACTTCCGGATTCACCTGCTATCCTAATAAGTAACAATTTGGTTCCAATTCTTGATGCTTCCTCAAAGCAAATCTACCGGCTTTTCCTGGAGAAAAAACAAACAACGCCTACTGCTAAAGTAAAGTTAGCTGCAAAGTATTCAAACATTGATATTGATTGGAAAAGTGTTTATTCGCTACCTTTTCGTACAACATTAGAATCTAAACTTAGAGAATTTCAGTTTAAAATTTTAAACCGTATTGTCTTTACAAACGAAAAACTGTTTCGTTTCGGCTTGGCTGAGTCGCCATCCTGTGCTTTCGATTCTGCCAAACAGAGGTTGAATCCGTAGAGCATTTACTCTTTTCCTGTAGAGTATCATCTAGTTTTTGGAAGCATGTCTTGTCCTGGTTGCGCGATAATAACATCTCTGTTGATAACCTTAAAGAGGAGGACCTCATTTTTGGTAAGTTCGATATTGCAGAAGATTTTCTCCTGTTTAACCATATTTTGCTTCTGGGTAAGTTTTATATTTGCTCTCGGAAATACCAGAATGGTATACCTTCTCTTCAAGGTTTTATAGCCAGGACAAGGCGTATTTAGAACATCGAACTCCATATTGCCAGGAAAAGAGACAAATTAAACAATCATTTTAGAAAGTGGGAAAAGTTAATAAGCGTTTTTAAGAAAAAGTGATGTTATGATTAATTTCAACAATTAGTTTAAAGTGATGTCATTGTAATTTACATGCTAAGTAACTGTATTGCTGTAATAGCTTTGTTTAGCTTTGAAATTTTTTTTTGTTTGTACTATATATATGTGTGTGTGTGTGTGTGTGTGTGTGTGCGTGTGTGTGTGTTTTTTTTCTCTTTCTTAATTTCTATTTTGTATGTAAACGTAAGAAATGCTTTAATTAAAAAATATTTAAAAAAAAAACAAAAAAAAACCAATGAACAAATTTAAACCCCTAAAAGGTACGACGAGCACCCCTGTCACTTCTAAAGCGGAGTACCCCCCCGGGCTAACAAGGTTTCAAAAATCAAAAATGCAATCCGTTTAAATCTTCAAGTTTTTCCATCCGTACCTCTTTTTGTACTTGTTGAGTTATTCATACGTTTTTTTCCTGTTTTGAGTGGTTAGTTCTACGTTACACTCAGTTTGATGACAGTTTCCACTGTTTAACACTCGAAGCCCTAAAAGTGATCAGCATCCAATTTCTCCTTGTAATATCAATGCTTTGTAAAACAGAGTGGTCATGAGAATTACGGACATGATCACCCAAGATGAATTTGTTTGATATTTTATCAACTTCTCCCCACTACTTCTGTAGGAAACCAATAGGGGCAAACAAATGAGAATTCAAATTTTGATCTTAGGGTTTAAAGGGTTAATGTTTATACATTTCGTGACACGGCTCCTATTAATTTTAGGTGGTGAACGGTCGGTTCAACCATCAATGTCGTCATCATTAACAACAAATACAACGAAAGAAAGGATAAACACAACAACAGTGCAAGAGGAAGAAGTGACAGAAGGATTAGAAGTATCTCAACCATCTAAAGTACCACAGCCACCGACATCAAGAATATTGAAGGCAGATTCAGATGCAAAAGGAACAACACACATTCCATTGCCCGAAATGAAACGCAGTACCGTGACGTTCAATGCAGACGATTTTGCTGGTGGTACACTAATGTCTGAAACTGGGCCACTTACAAAGAGTAATATGTTAACTATGACGTTACATTTTGCTACAACGTTATCCTTGGTTGCAGATGTGATTACATCATCAGGGTTTACTAAAGTTTCTGAAATGACCACAGCAACGCCTACGTTGATGTCATATCCAGTTTTTTCGTCCTCGAAATCGAAGTTGCAGATGCCTTTCTCTGAAGATTTTAAACAAGCGACAACACCTATCTTAGAGATCCTTCCTCTGGCTTCAACGACAAAGCCAATTGTGCTGTCAAATACAGTTTATACACCATCTTCTACTATAGTGTCAGTGACGTCAACTGGATCGTCGGTGACGTCACATTCCGTAGTGACCTCATCATTGGAACCATTAAGACCATCTACGCCAGTTGACAACGTTGATGTCGTCAACGCAGCAGGAATGACGTCATCTTCTTTAATTAAAGACTCTCCCTCAACAGAGGTATTAAAATCCATGGAGAAAACTATGTCTTCGATGTCGAAACAAAAATCACTTTTCAATTCTGAGGGGAAAATGACCTCAGCTCATAAACTCGAAGTTATGACGTCATCTCAAGTAGCAGTCGAAACTAAGTTACAAGAGAAAGATGAATGGATGACATCCAAAGCTCCGCAAACCACAATGCCACCAATGATGGTGACGTCATCTGCAGCTCACGAAGAAATGACGTCATCGCAAGGTTTAAAAGACTTTACGAAAGTCCAGCTTGAGGAAAGAGTCGCCACGTCTAGATTTAAAGATATAAGGTCACCTACAACGACCGCAACGTCATTTTCTTCCGAGATTAACAAAGTTGTGACGTCCTTGAAAGGTTTAAAATCCCCTCCTTTAACAATGACAATGACAAATTCTTTAACAACGGACACGTTAACTTCTTCTCAAGGAATTAAGACTGTCGTAGTAGAACGTGTTCTCCCACAGATAGGATTCGCGACCTCACCTCAACTCACAACATCCATGACTTCATCCCAGTTTGAACACAAAGTGACGTCCTCTGAAGTTAACCAATCATCATCACAGATAGAAGACGTTACTTCAACCAAACCTACAAAAATTGTGACGTCATCTGTATTTCGAAAATTAATGCTAGATAAATACTCAACACGACAGTCAAATAAGAAAGCAACATCACAGCCAACAAAAACTTCAATTGCATTTTCATCGTTTTTAACATCTTCGGTGCATAACATACAAGCAATGACGACATCGCCACCTCAGACCTTGACTTTTGCATTTTGGGATAAAGAGATAAAAACGACGTCACGCTATTTTCTAAAATCATCATCTGTTGATACTGATTCTCCACCAATGAAACATACGACGCAGCACGAAGATTTGAAAATTACGCTAACTTTTTCTTCATCTCAACTTGCAGATCTGACCACATCATCCCGACCGGATGTGACATCGTCATCAGATATGAAAACAACCACAACACAGAAAAACCTTGAATCTTCCACGACGCCATCTTCAACAGAAATTATGACATCGCAAAGCAGCTCACCAGTTGCCATGACTACAAATGCTGGCGTCGAAGTTAAGGTTGAGAGCACCACGTCAGCACCGGAAACGGAACACAATGTTACCCACACCACCCATCCTACTGATCATGAAGAGCCGCACGGAAATATCACGCACTCACCACATGATGTACACGTGACACACCACACAATGGGCACTCCAAATGAGCCTGATGTAGACGCCGCCACGGGTGATGAGAAGCAGACTGGAGGCGGAGAGATTGTGTCAATCATAGTAGTGCTTGGTCTGCTGGGTGGCATGATTGCATTCGTCATTTTCATGATAATAAAAGACAGGGCCAGAACAGGGTAAGGCATGGTATCTCTAAATCTTTAGCAACACACTCAATGGTCTCTTACAAGTGACATGAAGGCCTGCCTCCCCAGGAAGGGGGGCGGGGGATGGCTTCTCCCTAGTCCCTTTAATGGCCTATACGGGGAGGCTTAGCCCAGAAGGGATACCTTTTTCAGGTTTCAGGTTTATGAAAGGGTAGGAGTTTCACTAGTTGAATTATATGAAAGGGCAGGGGACATTTGTCATTGCGCTCTGTGGAAGGGCTAACAGGCGCATTTTATGGTTGTTTAAAAGGCAAGAAAACTTACTGGTTTTGTGATTTATTCATATATTATTATTATTATTATTATTATTATTATTATTATTATTATTATCATTATTTAGAAGACAGTGCATTCACGGTGGTTAAAAGAATGCCGCGTTCTTTACTCGGTATGTGAAAGGGGTACGCTTTGTCAGTAAATGCCCTTGTTTGTCTAAAATGGTGTTCAAAACGATAAGGGTTGGACCTTGGGGCCGAGCCTGCCCGTACAAAATGTTTTTTTTGGTACCCCACCCCCCAGTCTCTCTGATCTTGCCACACTATTGTCTCCTTTCTAAGAAGCGCTTACCATTTGCCAGAACTTGCCGGCCTGACCCGTCCAGTCATCAGGAGAATTCAATGGTCATCGGGACTATCCACCAAGATCAGTTTCTTCCTAAATTTTATGTACTGCAGTGATGGGTTTTATTAAAAATTAAAGAAAAGACTAATAGTTCATTTTTAAAATGACAGGTCTGGCTGGTTGGTACTGACTTTTGAAAAGCACCCTTAAGACTCAATCAGTTTGTTCATGAGAAAAGTCTGATTGGGCCGGTTGTCGACATCTCGGTTGTTGCAACTGGGATCTCTTAACCGAGATGAAAACTTTCCCATATGAACAGTCTGATCTGGTCACCAAGATGAATGGTACGCATGCGTATCCCTTTAAAGAGCGTGTCCCATCATTTCGACCTGTTACTTAACTTCTCAAACTCATTAATTATTCATTACGAAATACTAAGCTTTCGACACAGTGTTTCATCACCAGATGAAACATCTCGAAGTCGTCGAAAATACTCCGCTGCGCTTCGTATTTTCAACTCTTTTCTCAGTGTTTCATCTGGTGATGAAACACTGCGTCTTAATTGTGCTTGATATATTACGTCAAAAATGATGACACTGTGCGATTACTAAAAACGCAAGCGATTGAATAAATAAATTAATTTTTACATTAAAGGGCCCAAATCTCCCGTCAAAATAACTTTTTTTCTTTCTTCGTCCTGCAGGGGGGCAAACCTAAAGGATCGCAAGCTTCCAGGTATTTTGAATTACTTCAGCATGTTTAGCTGTAACGACCAGTTGGTAAAAAAGTTCCAAAATCCTTGGGCCAGTAGGAGGATATATTCCTCAGTTTGATAGCCAATTAACTTCTCTCTACGAAAGCGTAGAGTCTCCTGGCAAAGTCAATCTCTTTCACTAGAGACTGGCCTTTGTCCACTTTTACTTTATAAAGGAAACCTCATATGTACAGTACCGCAAATGATTCCCAGACCAGAAATGATCGCCAAAATGGACCGCAATTGATCCTCGACCTCAAATGATCCCCTCGCCGACGCAAAGTAATCAAGTGAAAAGTAAAGGAATTGAATGGATTTTAGGCATGCATGCATGAATGGTGAATGTGCTGAGAACTTGAAGAACGCGTAAGACAATGAAATAAATAAGGCGATAAAAACGAACTGCGGTTGAGTGGGGGTCATTTGCGTTGCTGTACAGTGCACCTTCTCGGTCGGGGTTTTGAGATTAACCTTAGAAACGTCTGGCTAGCTTCAGATACTAAACATTTTTAGTTTGAATTTTATTTGTTTTAATACTGTTTTCCACCTGTCTCGTCCAGTTATCGGTGATGACCATGGTTTTAAGCCTCTTAAAGAAGTACCAGAAGAAAAAGAAAAAGAAAAAGAACATAAGGTTACCCACGTGGAGAAGAGAAACAGCCAGAGATACAGTTATCATGGCAACCCCGAAGACGCTATCCCACTCTTAGAGCTTCACATTCAGGACGGCAGGCCGCCTGTGCTTAATTCAAATGACGAGACACAGGAAGCCGAGCCTGAGCAGCCGGCGGTGAAACCCCTTCTTGATGTATATGGAGACAGCAATACGACAATGTCGTCTGGAAAATCAAAAGAGAAAATTTGGCCTGCAGTGGTGTAAATGTAATAAGCGTGAATCTTAATCTCATCTGTATGAGCTTGTGATCATTAATTAACTCCTTTCTCAAGGGGCTTTATCTGCTACGTTTATAATTAAAGTGGTGTCTTAGTCTTAGGAAATTAATCAAATAGGTTAAAGTAAAAACACAAATGTCACTTCGAGCCAATCAGAGTTGCAGCGAAAACCAACCAGTGTCGCACGCAGGAAACAAGCACGCCAGTAGCCTAAGAACAAACTCTCCGCTAGCCAACGTCTGCTTACGCGTGCCTCTCACGCGTGACTTCTCGCGACTCCCCCAAATGGAGAGCTTGCTTGCAGGCTAACACGCCAGGAGCACACATTGCTTAGCCATTTTCACTGTTTATGGTCTTAGTAATATAATTGACAGGCACAGGAACCGATTACTAATAGGCTCCTGACAGGTAATAATCCACAGGTAACGGCCCTTATGCATGAAATTATGTCAGACGAGCAAATTTTACCACCAAGCCTCGTTTGTAATTAAGCTAAATGTCTTCGCATTTTCACTCTTTGTGCGTGGGTATTCTTTTCAACTCTAACTCCTTGGGAATTCATTTATGCAAAGCTTTGCAACCTAAACCCACGTGCAAACGGAGGCAGAAACTTCCAACATTGTCGCTGTGTTGGCAGTGGTGTGCAAACGGATGCAACAACTCCCAACAATGTTGGGACATGCAATGCATCGTGGGAATGATACAACCAATAAAACTTTGGAGACCATGTGTATTGCGCTTGCGTGGCCCCAGCAATGTTGGACGAGCTGTGCGAAGGGCTCCAACATTGTTGCGCTACGCTTCGGTGATCACAGAACAAAAGAAATGTTGGGAATGAGTTGTTGGTTCAAAAGTTTGACCAGTTTCAAACTTTGCAAAACAACTCCCAACAACACGCAACGACATTCAACAGGGTGGTAAAAAGACGCAGCATTTAACATACAACAATTTTGGGACTGTGTTGGCCAACAATGTTGTGCCCGTTTGCACGCGGCTTAACAATTTCAAAACGAAACTTGGTGGTGAAATTTGCGCGTCAGACCTAAACACGGATAAGGGCTATTACGGAACACATACGTTAGACCAGTTTCAGCCCGAACTTCTTATGTGTCGAAGGTAATTAATTCTAATGAGATAAAACAATAGAATTGCGTTTTATTTGATGCATGCCATGTGTCCATGTACGAAGAAGAACATCGACGGCTGAAACAGACCTTGGGTAGAGTATTTTTTGGCAAATTAAGGCGCCTCTGTTTTCTTGTCTTGAAAAGGCTGTGCCTCAACACAAAATATTCCCGGGATTATTTCACTCTATCAGAGAGATTTAGTATTCAAGTGTTTGGTGTTTAGCGTTTAGCGTCTTAGCCAGAATCAAACTGAAACTGGATAAACTTCAATTATTCGCAAAAGTACCTGACAAATTTCTCCTGTAAATAGTTCATTTTTCATTTTTCAATAATTTCTGAGTGACATGTTTTTTTCCTATGTTTATAATGATTATCTTATCAATATTGTAATGAATACAGTTGAACCCCGCTTTATGACACCATCTTAATACGAACACGCCGTAATACGGACATTTTTTATGGCCCCCTCAGTGTAAGCGTTAACGGCCCGGGGGTTTGACTGTTATTCCGTTTTTCTGGTCAACATCACTAATCTTAATTGATAAACAGCTCCACTACTCAATCTAGTGCACGTTGGATAATCCATTTTACATTAATAAAATAAGTGCCTGTAGTGAAAATATGCTTCTTGTTGCTGACACTTGTTTGTTTGACGACGACGACGTATAACTTCGTTCTCGTTTTATAGTTTCCTTTCTTTTCTTTCTTATTTGCGGGAAGGTGTGTGGGAGCTGTTGAAATGGGTGTTTATGTGCATTGTAACTATTTTAGCGGTCTCAAGATATAAAATTCCGATGCAAATCCTTATAATTTGGCTTCGAGGGGGCTGTTGTGGGTCTGGCTGGGGATCCCTGTGGTTGAAGTTTCCTTGCCAAGACAGGAAACAGTTTCAATGTCTAAATATAGTCTCAGATGACCGGAACGTTATTTTTGGAATTCAATTGACGCGAAGACACAGAGCTTTTTTAAAAAAGGATCGCAAATACTGTGACACTAAATTCTAACCCCTTTAAATTTTTATCACACTCTGCATGAAAGACCTGCGCGTGTTGGGATGGTATCAGATTTTAGCCTGCGTGGCAGGCGTTCGAAAGTGAAGGGGAAGGGAATTAGGGCAAATTCCCCCTTCCCCCTCCCCTTTTAGCACCTGCCACGCAGGCTAATCAGATTTTGAAAGTGAAATTCTTTGCTTGTTACTTCCAAGTGAGGATGATACCCTCTCCTTTTTCCTTTTTCGTCGTAGTCCACATCCTTCTACAGAATCCTCCTGAAGGCCGAATTAGACGGTACGATTTTTACTTACGGCTATCGTGCGCGACTAGCATACGCCATGACTTCACCTCAGTTCGTTTCGTGTACTTAGTCGATTTTTTTTTAAAAACATAACATTTTTCTCTCTTTTAAGAAAAACCATTTACATCCCATACAAGCCTAGCAAGAGATGTAATGAGTTTGGGCCGCCCGTGATTCGTACGACGCATTGTGGATGTCGTAACTGAAAATTGTGCGCGTGTGGATGGTCGAAAGTCATGACGTTTGCTATTCTCGCACGATAGTCGTAAGATAAATCGTACCGTCTAAATCGGCCTTAAACTATATACATTGTATGGCCAAAAATCTTAGCGACCTTAGCTGTAATCAGTGTCGACCCTGCCTTTCAGCGATTTCCTCATTTAGCAGGATTTTGCACCTGTCGGGGGGTCTAAATAAGGAGAATAGGAAAAGGCGTGTTTCACGTGAATCCGACATTCGAGTTGTCATTGATTAGAAAAATACAAGCACGTCAGCTGAAAAGACATTCAAACATTATGAAGCCCACCGTGATAGCACTTCTTCAATTGGTGTTTGCACACTCTGCAAGCGCTCTGCTGAGTACAAATATTACCAGAATTCAGAGCAAAGACAAATTTACAAATCCTAATCGGACGGCCGTGAAGGCCTGTCTTGCAAGCGGAAAACCGTCTTCGTTCCTCGATTCTTGCGTGAAGTTTGATTCAGTAAATACTCAGGCAGAATGCTGGAATTCTCGAGACTGCTGTGAATCATGTCAATGTAAAGTAGGTTATCCAACTTACCTAGCTCATTTGGGCAAGTGTGTTAGTCTATCGGAGCTCAACTCGGATGTTTTTGGGCACGGGTCAATAGGTAGGTCACTCATTCTTCTCCATACAATTATCTTTCTAAACAGTCGAATGTTACAAGTTTGTCTGCCTTCAACTTTTTCAGTTTCAAAATAGTTTCAAATCAAAATTCAAAGAAGAGAAATTTTATTTTCCTACGTAAATTTTATTTTCCTACGTAAAGTGCTGGAAAATGAATATAATCATGTCTCAGTACCGATGGAGATTGTTCAAATGAATGGTCACACCATAGGATCTCGTCTACAGAGCGTTAATAAGTTGTCTATAGAGTAGTTGTTTGGTCTTATGTCGTATCACAGGTAGCCCAAGCTCGAAATATGAGCAAAATATACTTAAAATGTGTGTTGCGTCTCTCCTTTGTGGTCCACGGGCCTAGAGAGAGTAAACGGTTTACATAAAAACCCATAAAACGGCCGTAAAGCGGCCCGTGGACCACAAGGGAGAGACGTAACACACATTTTAAGTAAGGTAAGCTGTTTTTTATTGAAATCCTTTCACTTTCGTAGGTTACAGAAACGATAGGTTTTTCTCCCCATACAAATCCTTATATTTCGAATGTTACGCAACAATGCCGATGCTCACCGATGCTCATATTTCGGCTTGGGCTACCTGTGCGGTTTCCGGCGCTATAGCCACAGCGAAAAGTTAAATTTCAACTTTTATTAACCTTTTCAATAAATGAAATTTGAGTAGCAGGACCCTGCCCCCACCCCAGCCCTCCAAGGCCCCCACCCACTTCTCCGGTCCCAAGGAGAGTGATTTTAAAATTCATCAGCTAGGGAGGGGTGGGGAATTTTAGAGCTGCATAAGAATTTTTTCGTTAACATTTTCTTTGCATGATTTTTTTAGGGCAGTGCAAGAACATATTTTAGGGCTTCTTGGCTTGCGAATTTTTTTTCATAAGATTTTTTCTTGCACGAATTATATATATATATTTTTTACTTCGCTCCCCCCGCCCCCCCTCCTCCCTCCTAATAACTTTCCTAATGCTAAGCCCCTAATTTAGATTTAGAGGGAATGTCAAGGGTCATGGTTACATCTTGCCGCTTGTTAAGACTGGTTCAAGCGATGCTTTATCAATAGATGTCTTTTCAATCAAATTAAGATTTTTAATTTACATTTTATACTTTTGTATACGCTCCTAATTGCAATAAGGCTGTCATAGAAAAAATGAAAAAAGGGAGTAGCAAAAAAGCTCAATACATGCTTCCTACAATCGAAGTCCTGGTCTGACAAAAGGATGAACTCAAATTGTCTTTACCTTCTCTCTACTCAACTGACGTCACATTGAAGTATTACACCATACTACAAATATGTCTTCAGCATTATCAAAATATCAAAGGTCAATTTGCATGGATTATCAATTCTTATTTGGCTTTTTCGTTTTTTTTTTTCGTGTCTGCGATTAGGTGTATATTACTGTATTAGACTTTCTAAAAGTCCTTTATTTCGTTTTCCCTGATTGGTTATGCTTACGCGATTGTTGTTTTAACTCACACGTATGATTGTGCGTGCTATTTTTCAATAAACAAATAATCATAATAATTATAATAATAATACAGTTAAAAATCATTGTCATTGTAATTACAAAAACAATTAGAGACGCATATGCATACAAGAATGAGTTCTGCCCTTGGGAATTGTACATGTTGACAATAAATTGTGTGATAAACTTGTTTTGCTGACTGGAGTGCTAAGGTTCGATTCGTTCTGCATTTAGCAGTTTTTTGAGACGCTTGTGTAAAGAAGAAAAGTTGTCTTAAAGGCAAACAGTTTTCCAGTTTGTAAAGGCGTCTTAAGTAGGAATTGCGCAAAATGTTTATCCGGCTAAAAGGGTTAAAATGGTGTGACAACCGCTTCAGTCGGCTGGCCGCTCGTGTTCTAACGTTCTGAGAGGAATAAGTGCACTTCAAGAACTAAGATTTTTGCAGGAAAAATGGTAAGATATAGAAAACGATAGTGACTTTAATTGGTTAAACAGAGTGAGTGGAAAGCAGTGGAATTGTGAATTTAGGAGTGGCTTCGGAATACAACAGCATACAAACCAGTTCACTCTATACCACGTGTTTAGAGGCATAACATAAAATACTGTTTTTCAACACTTTTATCATAAATCACATGCAAATAGAAATAGAGCAGTCGGTTAACAAAAATCCTAGGCGTGACCAATCGGGAGAAAGCCTTGGAAAATGTTTCAAAATGACGACATGGAACTAAACATATCGTAACTAGAATTTTGCACGCATTATAGTGGCTTGATAGGGTTTTCCATGTTCAATACCTCCCAAGTTTGAGCATAAACTACGTCGCCATTAACAAAGCTTTGGAAAAAGTGCTACCACAGCCGTATTAGATAAAGATGAAAATTTGCTATGATTAGGGTTACAATGACATCAGAGTTGTCATAGCAACGGAATGACGCCCTTACCTACTTTACTTGCAGCCGTATTTCTCGTAAACGACCTCTACATATTCTTATTTTGAGTGGTTGCTTACGGAAGGTTCAACTCTACATTGCTTCACTCATGCAGTTAAAGCTTGATGTTTTTATTGTTGCTTAGGGTGTGAATCCTATTTGGAGGTAAAAACGAAAGGCAGTGGTGGTGGTGGTGGTGACGACGACGAGGATGATGGAGATGACGGTCGTAAACAAAAAGACGTTTTCAAAGTGCCCGCGTCCACCTGGAGTCCACCTGTACTTGATTTATTGCGGACTCCATCACCAAAAGATCCTAAGATTAAATTTTGCAAACATAAGGATGTGGAGTCGTGTGATTTAGAACAAGCGCGCTACTCTGGATTTAGCCAATGGCGTAATGTTACAAACTTGTCTCATACTTTTTGGGGAGTGAAGGACAAGAAAGATATCCTGTTCAGGGTAAGATGCCAAGAAGCAGATCTTGCTAATTCTGCTATATATGACCTTTAATTAAACAAACAAACAAACAAACATGTTGTTTTACAAAATTTGCATCAAAAAGATAGTCTGGTTCACAACAAGCTAGGGACGAGTCTTTGTTCCAATCAACATGACGTGTTCTAACTTCTTCTCCAATGCGCATACGTACGGGAATTGACACCCTCCATGCCTTAACTTTCTTGTTCTCCCCCCCCCCCCCCCCTCAATCTTCTAAACTCGGGATACTCAGTCTTTCATCTATGACAGGCCTGCGGGTGAATAGAATGTGGCATCACTAAATATCCGTTTTATTTATAAAGACCTTAGGAATAAAATGTAACTTATGAGAATCTTACACGAAAAAAGAATATTTCATTAGTCCTATTTTATTTATATATTTAGTCAGAGAAAACAGTCGACGCTTCGCGACGCCACTACAGATTTCACCGCCCTGAAAAGTCTTAGTAACAAGAGCAGAAATTCCGTTCTGATGACGTGCCACCGCTAAGTATCCAGATCTAGGCAGTGTATATGCTTGGTCGAAGCAAATTTCCCCCGCGGCACGACCAGTCAGAAACACTACCCAGATCTGGTTTGTGACATGTCATCAGTATGGAATTTCTGCGTTCGTTCTTCAGACGTCGGCGCGGGGAAACCGGTGAAAAGTCGCCGGCTGTTTTCTCCGGCTATTGTATACTAAGAGGAATTTTCTTTTACTTTAAAGTGGAGTACTGCAGCATCGTCAAATTTAAGTGGAAACATCTTCTTTTTCAACCTAAAATGTAAACAGAAGAAGAAAGGAAAGCCGGTGACGAATTTTTCAGCATGCTTCATATTCAAGTCTGACGGAACTCAAATAGGTAAAGTTTCCAAGCTTTCCTTCAAACTCCCTCATACCGTATAGTACGGGACATTTCTCTCATTCAGTTCTCTGAGATGATAGCGAAATTAGGTAACACCTTTGCGACAAACGACAACGTCAGATTCAAGTTGCAATTTCTCAAAATAGGAATGGACTGGCTAAAAACTGTTTCAAACCCTTCTGGTTGAAACTAACCATTTGTGTAGATATACTTCACGGTTAACGACACTTGGTCACGTGGTAGAAATTGACTCTTGCCTTTTGTCGTAAGATGTGATCATAAATCTTTCTATACTAACTGATCCGACACAGGTAATAAACAACATGAAAGAACTGATCTAAATTCGAACAATCAAGCACAAAGCCTTTTGGCTTGAAATATTTTCACATCTGAGTAAATCTGTACTCATCTAATTCTATTAAACCTAGTCCGTGAGATTGGGTTCGATCGCTGAGTGTCGCTTACGCTGAATGATTCAGGAAAGCGGTATTAGATAAATGAATACTTTCAAGTCTTATAAAAGACCGGTTGAATCCGATTCTTTGAATATTACAAATCCACATCAGTAAGGTCTGGTATACGAATCGACAAAACTGAAAGTTTCCGGATCCATTCATTCAAGTCTCAAGTTGTATCAGATATCCTTCTAATGAAAGCCATCCTTACCTAAGGTTTCATATAACTTTTTATTATATAGACAAGAGTGTTTTAGTGGAAAATAGACCGCTCGTAAAGTGCATACGAAATGGGAATAATTTTTAAATTAAAAGACTTCTAATTTTTTAGAAGTTTCCGTTTTTTGTTTCTTGTTCTTCCCATTTATGCCAAACATTTTTTGTTTAAGTCACTCCACCACTTCAGTCAACAACCCCAGCGGCGACAACAACGATAAAAATGACAACATTAAAGCCTAAAAAGACAATAAAAACGACAACAATGGCGGCGACTACAAAATCAAAGACAACAGTGATGCCTTTGACTTTAAAATCAACTAAGACGCCAACAACAAAACTAAGCACAATCCAAAAAGCGCGGGAAACAACTTCATTGCCAGTGACGCAATCAACTACTGACGTCACGCAGACTAAGCCAATAGAAACCAGTGAACGCACGGAGCCAACGGAGCCCGTAGAACCGACTGAACCGGCGGCGCCAACTGAGCCTATGGAGCCCGGGGATACAGGAAAGCGGTCATTAGAGAATTCAAGTGACGATAGCGGTAGAGGAACAATTGTCATTATCGTTTCTGTTCTCTCGGCACTTGTTGCGGTCACCGTGGTATCTGTTATCATAGTATGTTACTTGAAGAAAAGAAACCAAGGGTAAGTCAGCTATCGCTTTCTGTACAAGCATTGAATGTAGGCAGGCTAGTCTTATGGATGATTGTTTAAGTTTGGAGAGCGACTGTGAAAGGGAGCCACACGCAAATTTAAGGGCATTTACTTCGTGTACTGGACTCAGACGGACGTAAATTAAATGAAGAAAAACCATGAAACAATACCAAGCTGATTTTTCGCTGAACAGAAAACAAAGATTAGGAGTCTCTTGTTTTGCGTCATCTGCGTCCGGCACACGAAATTCAAAAGGTTAAAAAGAAAAAAGAAACATGTAGTATATAAAGTTTGCTGTAATCTTCCTTGTTGATACAAGTGAAATATTGTTTTATCCTTACATAAAATTGTACCGTTGTTGATATATGCCTTAGAATTAAAGTTCATCCTTTTTTTCTCTCACCAGCAAAAAGGCATTCTCCTCCAATCAATTCTCCATTCAATGTAAGTGAAGCTTATGCCTAAATTTATTTCTTGCCCTGTTAAAGGAGCAAAACCAGTTTTCTTGGACAATGCAATGGACTATTATATTTTGAGCGCTTATCTATCATTTTTTGACAAATGTTTGTTTGAATAGGAAGTAGAATGTTTTTTAACCGTTATAAAATATCTTGTAAGTAACGTTCACGGAGTTACATGATGGTTTTTTAACCATTATCATTAACTGTATCCTATATAACAAAGTTTTATAGAGTTATATAAAGTTTAAAAAACTTGATATTTAGGTATTGTTGAGTTATCTGGCTGTTCGAATAATGTGGAAGTGTTTAGCGGCAGTTTTCACTAATTTTCAGTCAAGAAACAAAGCACTCATCACTCAGCAACAAGTCCAGAAGAACACATCATTCAGGACCAAAACGATTACCAGCCACTAGGGAATGATGGGAAACAAACAGATGCTAGTAAATGGGAGCCACCTTCGTACCAGGGTCTCACAAAGAAGACCGAGGGAGCTTGGGGCGAGGGAGAAGTGTACATGAACCCTACAATGTACCAGGAACTAACAAAGAAAAAAACAACGTCCAGTGAAAATATGCCAGCTTACCATCCGCTTATGAAACCATCTAAGGTACGTAAGTTGTAATTAACACACCCCAACGTCAGCACTTTAGTCTTATATTCTGACCAACCACCTAAACTTGTTCCTAGGGCTTTTCATTAAAGACTTACATAGGCCCCTTCCGAGTTTTTTCTAGCCTCTTTTTCAAAACGAGGCTAAGTATGAAGACTTTATCTCGAAACCTGATCTCACTCTCTTGCTCTTGGACGTGGGAGATCTGGGTAAAAAATAGTTGTTTTATTCTCATGCATATAAAATTTATTTTTACATAAATGGCTTGCTCTTTGGCCTCGTTTTGAAAGTGAGAGTTTTTGGAACTAGAAAATGGTCTATTATGCTTACTAAATGCTTTACAGGTTACTGTCATCGACAGGCGCCTGAAAACTAAATTTTATCGTGACCCGAGGTTCACACGACACCCTAACCTGAAGTGAAAATGTCTAGGGGTGGGGTAGGGGGCAGGGGTGTGGGCGTGCTTTTTACGCTGGTTTTTAACTCGAGCGATCAGTTAAATTTTGTGGCCTGTGCCCTTTTCTCGAAAGACCAGCTTATTTGCGGTCCCGAAAAGGAATTTTTGTTTGCATTCAAGACAGAAGTTTAGATAAAACTAGCCATTAATAAAACAAATGGACTGAGTTGGTAGCTAGGGCCACAAGTTTACTAGTTTCTGTAACTATTCCGTGCTACCCTCTTTAAGTAAAGTGTATTATTATTATTATTATTATTATTATTATTATTATTATTATTATTACTATTATTATTGTTATTATTATTATTAGGACCCACCCTTTTATCCTTAAGATTTTTATTTGAATAGTTATTTTCTGGCCCGAAAAGGTACCGAGAAAAGCGCCCCCGAACTTCGACTGAGTGCTGCGATTATGAAACGCGAGGCAAGGGAGTGTTAAACGATTAATATTTCAAAATGTCAGGAAAAGGCAAATCTATTTGAATTTTACTTTTTTTACTACGAAGTCAGCGGACGTTTCTGCATATGATTATGGATACATCTCAACCAATGGAAAGGATGGCTTGGCGGCGACAGAAACCACTCACAAAGAGAATCCATATTATTTCAAACTCGAACAGCCTGGACAGACTGAAGAAGCCGCTGGCAAGGAGAGTCCATATTATTTTAAACTTGAACAGCCTGGAAAGCCAAAATAAAGCGACCTGCTGAGGAGGCACAGAAACCTCGTCACTATTACAAAGTTTACAGACAATAGGGTAAGTTGTCCAAGTAGCAGCTAAAGGAAAAATTAAAAAATTTACTCGAAACAGGATCTCTGTAATCCTATGTAATAAATACAATTTCAGTTTGCCATGTAAATTCCCTCGTTAGGATTTTCATTTTTCCTTTTATCCGATTAATGTTTTTTTTTTCCTTGGGATGGTTATTTACGTGAACGTCTGAAAGGACGATATAATTCCTGTTGAGCATGTTGAGCTCATGAACCAATAAACTTGACTTGAACCAGAACTCGGTCTGAAAATGGTTTGGGCGTCGCGTTTGGTTAAGATCTTAACATTTTTAATAGATCATAAATATCGAGAAAAGAAACGAGACGTTTTAGCCTGAGCATCAGGGCGGCCTCCCTTCAACCAGAAAGCCCTGGGGACGAGTTTGAGCTAGTAGCCACTCAGTCTAGAGTTGCAGGGGCGGATCTAGGGGGAGGGTACAAGGGATGCGCCCCCCCCCCCCCCCAACCCCTTGAGATGACTTGCGAATCTCTAATACAACTGGTATTCTGCGAAAAAAGAAGTGGTTTATTGATGTTCAAGTAAAACATGAGACGCCCTTTAAGAATTTATGTTAAAGGCAATTCATGCATTCATTCATTCCAAAATCGTCCCCTAGAATTTTCTAATGAAAGTATTACTCCGTGTCCTTGCAGTTTCGACAAGACCCTTTGTACTTCCTGAAAGAAAAAATAAACCGACAATGAAATACAGTTGAACCTTTCCACAACGGCCATTTTCTTCCGTCCCGAGGGTGACCGTTGTGGGGATGTTCAACTGTATTTAACTTTAACTTCTTCTTTAACTTTAACTATATTTATTACTAAAAAATAGGATTAGAATAGACTGGCCCGCAAAATAGCAATGGCTAGTCTAAGCGGCTCAGTTAAAAGAAAAATAAAACAAAAGGAAAGGAAGGAAAATATTTGAAGTTAAAATAATTCTTATTTTTGTCATAGTTTTATTTTAATTACCATTTAATACATCTAAGGAAAAACGAAAAAGGAATTGACTGCATGTAATTTTATACAGGAATTACTTAACTGTTAATACAACTTTTTCGAGTTATCAATGGCGTCTCAATATCGTCATTTTCTCTTTTTAAGATATCGGAAAGCGATCCGTGAAGTACTTTCATAAATTCCTTTTTAGGAAGATCTCAGTCTAATATGACAAGGTATCAGTCCAAAGTTTCACGTCAAAACGAGATAAGGAGTTTTTGTGTATTTCCAGCTTTGAGCTGTTAACGTGAATTACCACAAATAAATGATCGTGTATTGTATGAATGAATTGTTGAGGTTTTTTCAAATAAATTTAAGAGATTGGTGGCGTGTTGATATCGTGCAAGTTAGTCGAGTGCTCGGCAAGGACAACTAGGTAATGGCCCTATCTTGTTATTTACATGTAAATTTGAAAGAAGCACTAATCTTGGGCTAAAAAAACATTTGTTGCATGATGAGTAAATGACAATGTGTTGGAAAACTAGCCAAAATGGCAAGTTATGCTAGCATTTCTTTCTTCGGAATATTGTGGAAAGTTATTAGGGGCACCCAACCCAAATACATTCGAAAAACACACGCGTTTTTTTAAATTGACAAAAAGCGAATGCAACTGTCAAGTTCGTTTGAAAGAAACAAAAAAGAAGGACACATTTTTTACTAACTAAAATCTAGAGAATACACTCGAACCTTCCGCAAAAGCCATGAGAAATATTTATTCGGCACTTGTCCAATTCGTCTATCCTCTATGCCCGTACGTGATGATGAATTATGCCAAACATTATGCTAACACAATCTATCAAAGCGTATTCGCACGCAAAGAGCCTGATCAAAAGCTACCAAAGAGCATCAAAAGCTGAATCGTTTTGTGATTGAGATGGCTGATCTACGGCTTACTTAAGGCTACTTCAAATTTATATTTATATATTCGATTTTTCAGGAGAGCAGCCTTCCACTAAGCGTCTCCAGGGTAGTCGTTTTCCCTCCCTCTTCACAAACATCTTTATGATCTACACCCCTAAAAGAAACGCCTGCGTGGGGCAGGTGGGGGGCTATCGGAAGTTCCGATGCCATACTACCCACTCCCAGAAACCCATTTGGGCTCCTGCTTCTCCTTATAGATACACTGACTCCAGAGGTAGCTCCCTTTTGTCCATTTTTGGCCATGATTGAGAAGAAACCCTCTTCTCGCCAGAAAAGTAGTAGAATTCCCTGGGAATTAGGTTGCTCAGAGGTCTATTCGCTTTGCACTTAGTTTCGAAAAGTCTAGTCCTGAACTAGAAAGTGATATAGCTGTCTATGGCTACAATCCCGCTCTGTTTTGAGTTCTTTCGGTGTCGTGTTGATGTCTTGCAGAGTTAATTTTCACGTAGTACGATCAGCATTGCAGTATTCTGCTTGCAGAATTTAATATGTCTACATTATTATTTTTGCTGATCAGGTCTTTATAGATCCTACGTTCTTCGGCATATTCGATTCGTTTGCGGTCCTTTGCAGTCCCTTGTGGTTAATGTTTGTACTTTAGGAAGTGATAAACCACCTCCGTGAAATTCGGTGTCACTGTCCTGTCACTATTCAAAGTTCCCTTTCGATTTACCCTGGTGAAGCCTGATGCTCAAACAGGCTAAGTATTTGCCTGCATCAGTCGTTTTCTGTTAAACATGAAAGCTCGAGAATGATCTAGAAATTCGGGTGCGATGGCGTTCATAATGTTACTTTTGTGACTAGAGTATAGCATTGAGGGGGCTAGAAAGGTCAAGAAAGGACCAGACAAGTCGGAAAGAGGAAGGTGGGGGAGGATACGACGAAGGAAAATTCAGAATTCAGATTCAACATTGTAAAAATTTCTCCATCTATAACAAGTGCGTACGCGTCTCAAATTCTTGAATGCGGGAGCAACTATACATGTACAATGGTTGTGGAAAAGACTGATCGCAAAGAGTGACTTATCTTACTTTTAAAAATGCCGAGGTATCTTTTCCTAAATCAAATCGAAAACATTTAGAATCAAATTTCTGGTTTTGGACAAAAGCTTTCCGCCATTTCCGGTTTTAGAGACAGTTCGGTGGAATTGCGTTACTGTCACGCATGACAAACCCAAGATAAATATGCTACCCCATTTCCGGTTAACCCATGCTGTGTTCTATTCTGAGCTTCGTTGCTCGACTCGTTGGGATCTCGTGGTTTGGCGATTGAGATCATAGAAATTCGCCACATCACATTTTTGTAGCTATGCATTTTGTATTTTTGAAATTCTTTCCCTTTTTAATTGCGGCATTTAATTTAACC
This sequence comes from Porites lutea, assembly GCF_958299795.1. NCBI lineage: Eukaryota > Metazoa > Cnidaria > Anthozoa > Scleractinia > Poritidae > Porites > Porites lutea. The sequence continues at coordinate 18,833,478 of NC_133213.1, read as the reverse complement.
TTCGCATGGAAAGTCAAAGTTGATCGTCAGCTCAATGGAATTGATCACTTCGAGCTACTTGATGACGACAAGAAGAGCATTTGTACAACCACAGAAAAAGCCATGGAATTCTGCGCCAAACACCGGGCTGTTATGGTCAGAAATACAAGAATATGTCTAGATGATCAACAATCGCTTTACTGTCGATGTAATTCCACAAAGTCGACGTTTTTACTGCACGAAGAAAGGTGTGTTGTTGAAGAAAATGTTCCACGATATCTCCCGATTGGACCTTTTCCAGGTAGGGTATGACTTTAGATTATTACCATAATATTTATGGAAGAAAAATCACCATTTTTATACGTTAAAAATCATGCGTTTGATTTTGTAAAGTAACTGAATGATAACAATAGCTCAATGAACCATCACTCGACAGTGCGGCTTTTTAAATGAGGAATTGGAATGCAGTTCCCACTTTGGCATTTGATTTTTTTTTTCCAACTCCACTGTCGCAATATTACAATAGTCCGTATTAATATAACCCAGTACATGCATGTACATTCATTGTTATACTTCTGGGGAAAAATGGGGAAAAAGTGAAAGGCAAATTAGAACGTAGAAGATTGGTTATCGAAAGTGAAACAGCTTTTTATTTCATTTCCGACCCCTTTGTTTATTGTTTGAGTTTTAAGCGGTAGTAAGTAATACATAGCGTTTTCTTCCTTTTTAAAAATTGCAAGTGGCTGATAAAAGTTGCCTTTTATCTAATAAGCAGCTCATTTCTCCCATGAATGCAATGAAAATTTCTTTCAATAATTATTATTGCTACAGAACGCGACTGTAAATAATAGGATTTGAGGTTAGACAAGAATGGCAGAAATTTTCTTTTTTTCCTGTATTGCAAAACGACATAAACTATACGAGAAATAGCGCTTGAACTTCCAGAAAGCGATTAAGCCTTTTTGAAAAGCTTGAAGAAAGCTTGAATTTTAAAACATCACGTAACTATAAAATCTCGCCGTGGGAGTTTTAATTATCGTGGGTGTATGGACACGTTCGCCATAAAAAGGCGTGTCGGTATAATCTTTTCCGGCTGGCCTGCTTGCTTCGATTTTGTCGTGATTTGTCTAGTAATTTCCCCAGAAATTCAGATAATACCGAGAAAAATCTTCCAAGCGACGTGCGAATCTTTTAAGCCATTTAGTCTTAATAGACTCAATGCTAAGGAACTAGTACATTTATCGCCAAAAAACATCTGTTTAGTTACAAGGACCAATAAGGAAATGCCGGGAAACCAGATGTGGATGGGTCTCCTGTAAAAGAAAACAGTATTAATGTACTTAGCCCACATACTTTTCTTAGTCTACCACCTTTTATTCGACCTCTACCCGGATTGCGTAGGTTGTTTTGATAGTTTGTTCAACTGGTTTTCGTAATTTTATTTGCAAAATAAAATGCATTTTTTGCGACGAGAGTTTTGGTAGGGGCATGGCCCTTTGCCGACACCACATTATTTTCAACTGATTTTTGGCCCGGGGGGTTACTTGGGTTAATTTTTGCTGGGTTTGTGTCGATGGCCTCTCAGAGCCCCTACCTCATTATAGTCTATTCTGTGACCAATTATGAAACAAAAAAAGTGTGAAAAATAAACTTAACTCAAGGGATTGTCCTGTCAAAGAAGACGAGTATAAGTGGAAAGTGGAATTCCTAAGAAAATGATATCGCCTTTCCCAAGATACTTTAGCATTGTCTCCTCCATTCCTTCCATTTCTTTTCTGAAATTCTTCTGGCAATCGAACTTTTGTTTTCCCAATTCACACCACATGACGGTCTTAGGAGAAATTCCTTTTGTGTTTTTGGATAGGCCGACATTTGAACGAAACAGCTCTCCGGGGTACAAACATCACATGGTTTGAAATCCCGTAGTCTTCGAGGACTCCCTGTGGAGCCGTGTGTTCCATAGGGCTCTATATCAGGGCTCATAAGAGGGCCTTCGTCAGGGGCCCCTGCCTGCCTAGCGGCCGCCGTTTTTTTTAGGGGGAAGGGAAAAATTTTGAGGACGCGCGCGCGCGGGGGGGAAGAAAAGGAGAGGAGGCTTCTCTTCTGCCTTTCGCGTGTTCATCGGGCGCGCTGTATAAAAACTAACCAAATAAACTAACTGGCGCCTACCACGTAATCCAGCGCAGGCTACCTGAGAGCTTGCAAACGCGTAGCCTGCTTAGTACTCGATGGAAAGCGAACCTGTATTCTATTAAATTCTATAAAATTGCTCAAGAGGAAATGTTTAAAAGTGAAACAGTTGATATTTTCTCTCCATTTGTTTCTCAAGACTGCAAGTTTCCCATGGCCATTCAAGATAGTTCGAACCATCGAAGCTGTAATTCGAACCCAGTGCCCGCTCTGTTAACAAGTACAAATGGCAAGCCTCGGAGTTATTCGATCTGCTCCGAGCTTGCATCACGAGAGGTCATTAGCTGTGACGTTTCCAAGGGTAATTCCTGGTACTTAAACAATGGACGGTGGAAACGAATGTGGGAACTGTATTCAAGGGGAAAGTCTTCCAGTGGGTCGGAAGCTAAACTGGAATCGATTCTTCAAAAGGTATTTTAAAAATCTATCTGTACGTAACCACATGAACGCAACCTCGTGTACTAGGAAAGTGAGATGATTCACAACGACAAATTTTAGCATAACACAGCGTTGTAACATTGTTCCAAAATTGCAACGCTGTGTAGCGCTAAAAATCGTCGTTGCGAATCGTACTGTGTAACATCACCTTTAACCGATGACGACGAGGAGGGTAGTGAAAATGTCGCTAAAAAAATGAATTTCCGTCCTTTCAAACTTTATCGCGTCTATTTGGACCAGCTCAATTTGTGGAATGTAGGCGGTTTCTCCTTGAGATGAATTCTTAAGGGCCTTAACCAGCTTCAAAAGGGAATTTCGTCGTCGCTTGTTTACGTCCTCCATAAAAACCGTTTTAGGATGATTCAAGTCGTAGTCGTGCAGTGGACATCAAAGTGGAATGTACTAAAAAGCGTGAAGATCTGTTTTTTTGCTTAAAAAATTAATTGTTTTTTGACGTTGTCGTTGTCGTCGTCCGGTCGTGGTTTCTTAAGCTCCCTAGTGACTCGATCACTCAAGTGACCTTTAACCCTTTAAGCCCCAAGATCCACATACAAATTCTCCAGAGTGATCTCCACCCATTTCTTTTAAGATTAGTTGAGAGAATTTGGTTTAAGATGGAAGCATTTTCCCTTTGGTAATCAATTTAGTGATTCTCATAACCTTTACTCTTGATGATCTACTGATGTTGTTAGGAGAAAATTGATGTTGGTCACTGTTGGGCCCTAAAGGGTTAATGGAAATGATAGAGAGCCCATGAGAATGATAATAACCACAAACTAGGGAGGCGGTTATTAAGTACTTGAAAAGTAGACATCATTCACGACGGTCACGTAGAATGTTTGCACTTGTGTGCAGGCCGGAGGAGGGTCCGCGTTTGACCTGGGAACTATGAGACGATGAAAACTAAAAAGATAGTGCTCGGGTTAACGCGATCACTGAACTTCAATAAACTTCAACTTCAACTTCACGTCAAAAAGAAACCCGTAATTGAGTTACATTCCATAAAAAGGAGGAATTTAAAATACTTCTTTGTCCTTCACATTAGATACATATAGGTTCATAAATCTCCGGGCGAATGCGCTCCCTGTGTCTCTACTGGTCCTATTCTTTCATTTCAAGAGTAATGAGAAATGACTTTAATAGAGTATCCACTGTAAACACCTTACGCATGCTGCTCCTAAGCGGAGATCAAATAAGTGACCAATTTAAGTACTCTGTGAAAAATTTGGACATCATGAAGTTAAGGGTAAAGAATTCGCAGAACACGCTTTTGATTTAAACACATGGTTTTTCATTTCCATCTGTAGTTGAGCTCAAATAACTCAAGATGGAGTGGGTTTATCGTTTCCCTGCAAGCAACTTGTACGGTGAAACTGGATTTTCTAAGACTTCGAGGCAACCCACCACCTGAGGAGATGAAAACCTGTCTTCTCCTCAAGATCAACGGTTTCCACTTATGTAAGTATAGCGGTCTTTCTAGGTTATAAAACGTATGTCATATAATGTGCGTTTTGTATCAATAGCTTTCTAATTTGAGTGGTCACACTTCAGGATTTCATCCACAGACTCAAAAGTTAGAACCACGTTGTACAGCATAACAAACAGTACCACAGTAAAGCACCGCTCAGTAGATTTCATTTGAATCGTCATACTTAAGGATTTCATCCACGGACTCAAAAGTTAGAACCACTTTGTGCACCATAATAAACAGTACTACAGAAAAGTACTGCTCAGTAGCTTTCATTTATATGGTCACTTTGTACGTAAGTTCGTTTCAAGACTGGTTTACTTAATTTTAATCTTAAATTTCCCTTTTTTCCTTCTAGGGTCACTGAAATTACATCAGATGAACTTTACTCAACCAAGGGAAGATATAATATTTAATACGACAAGGAATTATACCAGCCATTTAGAAGATTACACTAACACTTCGTCAGATACAACAGTGACAAAGAGTGTTTTAACTACAACACTGCGAATTCCTACAACAGCAACTTATAGCAAAAGCGTCGAACCACATAGCTGGACATCTGTTCTTCTTGTTGTATTTTACAGCGTCATATTAATTGTTATTGTTGTTATTACTCTTTGGGTGTTGCGTGATGAATGTCGCCCGTCTCTGAAGACTGCTTGGTGAGTATTTCTAACGTTTATCATTTTCACTGTTAACTTGCTAAGTGATTTTGTTCAATCACAACGGCCGTAGACATTTCAATACTAAACGGGTGAGACCTCAAAGCAAAATCATGCAGCCGCGCCTAAGCACGGGAAAATCTTTGCGGGCAAGTCGCAATGAGGTCATTCACTTTCAGCTTGAATTCTGATTGGTTTAACTTATGGCGCGACTTTTGCAGCCAACCACATAGTGTACCTTATGCAACCTCGTTCCCGGGGGACGAGTAGGCGAGAGTCCTGAGAACGAAGTTGTACCAGATGTAAGTCGTACCCGAGGTAGAGGTTGAGAGTTGAGACCTTTGTATTTGTTAGGGTCTTGAACGATTTTCCTTTAGTTACTAACTAGCTCTAATATCTCTGATTTCAGGAAAGCGTCAAAACGAAGGCAGAGCATAGGTGTGTAAAAAACCTTATTTTTATGTTTGCATTATCATTGAATTAAATATTAGGTTAAGTTTCGTTTTCTGGTCGACCAAAAAACGGCCTTCGATTCTTCCTTTTATTTTAAAGAGGTATTTCCCTCCCGACATATTATTAAAGACATGGACAAAAATATTTAGAAAGCAAAACGTTTTTTGTTACAGTATTTTTGGAGTCCCTAACCCATCCCACTTGAAAGTTACATGAAAAATCGAACCTTAAGTAAGACGATTTATCATTTTTTTCCTGTCATAGGAAATCCAACGTACGAACGAGGCCGTACCAACAGCCTTTCTTTGATGCCAATGAGAACTGTCAATCATTCAGACCCTTCTCCGTACGCCGTTTGCCCCTGTGCTGCGGTATATCAGCCAATAGTGGAAAATACCAGGCCACACAACCTAAATGATTGCAGTAACTTGTATGAGAGTTTGAAAAGCGTCAAGAAAAATTCACAGCGAAGAGCGGCAACTAACTCATTGTACCAGGATTTGAACATTACCAATACAAATACGTCGAGTGTGAATGCGAATTCAGAGGAACTGAATTGTCCACCGGAAGCGGAAACGAAAACCCCTTCGTCGTTGGCATCAAATGACAGTAACTCTTGTGGAACAACAATTGCCAATTCAAAGAGACGCTCTGTTAGCGCTAGCTTTACTCCAAAGCGATCAAAAAAGAAGCCGCGGAGCAAATCCGAGGTATTAGAACGCAAGAAATTTTCTCTTGTCAAAACAACTGGGATATACTCTCTTCCT
>NC_133213.1:18725018-18822518 GCF_958299795.1 Porites lutea | reverse complement strand
AATACAGGTTTTAATTCATTCATTCATTCATTCATTCATTCATTCATTCATTCATTCATTTATTATTTTTTTTATTTATTTTTAGCTAAAATGCGTTCCGGGTTTTAGTAATTTTGTGTTCCGGGTTCCGGGTTTTAGTATTCCGGCGTTCCGGCATTCTGGCGTTCCATATTTTAGTACAAGCCAAAACACAGGCTTCGTGCTTCATCACGGGTTCCTCGGTGTTTGGAACCAGGGCGGATAAATGTTGGGCGGTGAAACGAGCGCTCCGCTCTTCATTTAATGTGTGATGCGGAGTAGGACTGGCACGAGCGCTCTTTCCGCGCTTCCGGTGCGTTTGAAGGCCGGAGAAATTTTCCTTTTTGCAAACCGGAAATCCTATTTTCTTTCTGAAATTTCAGGCTACAATGTTAAATAGATAAATTCGTTTCATAACTATATCAATAAACAGTTTCATATGTTTGTGTCTGTACGTCTATAAGTCAAACTTGTTGGTCGTATAATGCCAAAATTTGATTTTAATTTGAAAGTGTTGAATACCTCCTCCTTCCACTAAATATCACCTAATCGTCTTTCTCCGTTTCGTTTGCAAAAGCTTAACACTTCTTAACCTCAATTTTTACATATGTTAAAGGGGAATAAATTTTGTATAACATAACAAAAAATTAGACTGATATATTTTGATATAGTGGCGTTATATTTCTTCAAACTTTGCTTCTCGGGTGCAACGCGCCATGGCGATTCGCGCAATGCGTTGCAAATCCGGCAACCGCATGTAAACAAAATTTATTGAGGTCAGTTGTAAGGTTTTTTCTCCGTTTTTCTCTCTAAAACAAAACAAGGGAAACAGTAAAAACTGAGGGAAAACTAATTTTGAAGTTTCGAAGAAACAGAAAGACGTATGAGATGTTTTTTTTTCAAAATTAAAAAGAAGGATGATGGTGATTGAAATTAGCATAATTTCACCTTGCACGAGCTGCACGCATTTATAACGATCTGCTGTCTTTTAGTTTTGCCATGGATGACATGGATGAGATTTTCCTTCGTGTTTTAGACAGTACTTAGATGTTTTTGTTTTGGAATAACATCGACATTGGCGCGTAGCAGAACGAAAATATAATTCAGTGGTAGAGTCATGGAAGTAATAAAAGAAATCCTTTTAAAGCGATGTTTGTCTACTCCAACTAAACCTCCCGCAAAAAATAGCAACATTTGCCTCTCGGAGACAGCGTACCAGCACAAAGGAACGAGGAAGAAGTGCAAGAAAACAAATCAAGCCGCTAAATTCAGTGACAGCGGCAGTGTCTAATGTACAAACCACATCGCAAGCCCTGACCGAAGTCGAAAACAAGCGACATTTCTAACCAGAGTCCCAGTCCACTGCATCACACCTTTTTGCTCGGACGCGCTCGTTTCACCGCCCAACCTTTATCCGCCCTGTTTGGAACCCTTGCTGAAGCATCGCCCTCGTTTGTGACATTTAACATTAAACCCTACGGACCATTTGAAATACTCCTTACAATTACCATGTTACATCTTACAAAAGAATCTTTTCTTTTGTAAGTTCCGAGTTTCATTTGTGATGAGAACTACTTTTTTTAATGATGTATGTATCCTGTTTCTCATTTTAATATAGAGTCGAAGTGGCACCACCAAACAGTACAATATACTAACCAGATTAAAAGGACATGGAAGCATCAACGCTTTCTTCTGTTTGTTGCTGAGTACATGCGGTGCTAAAACAGGTAACAGACAACCACTGCAGATTTTCCAAAGGACACACAACCGAAGTTTCTGTTTAAGGTGGCTGAACACAGTTTTGGCAGTTTGTGAGTATATCTCATTTGTCAATTCATGGCAAGAGAAGCGTTGCAGCTCACAAGCTGAAACTTGGCAAAGTGAAAATATACTGATGAAATTGACGTTTTTGTAGTTTCATGGCTACATGAACGATTGAATACAACCTTAAAATTTCACTCTTGCTCTGTTTACATAAAATTCACCAAGAGCCATAATTTCCTATAAACTTGCACACAGCTTACTATAATTAATTATTACCATTTGAAACTTATTTGACCAAATTTTAACAAACGGATTTTTAGATAATCAATAGTATAATTGCACTGTAATTACTAAATGTGTCAAAAATCGTCCGTTCAACTTCCATTTTAAAGTTCTCATCATTTAAAATATGATAAAAGTAAAAATTCTGCTAAATATCACAACATTTTAATGAGTAGATTTTAAGAAATCGTCTTCTGTGTAACATTGCTTTTTGCCGCCGTGTTTGTTTGTCTAATTTAAAACACGCGCCGTCACGTGAGCTACCGCTAACCGCCCGCAAAACTGTGTTCAGCCACCTCCGCGCGCGCGCGTTGAGCCCACTTGAATTAGTGGTAATTCACGTCCGACCGTCCACCACCGTTTAGCAAAACATGAAACTGTTTCACAACACGCTATGTCACTCTTTTATGAAGTGATGTATGCGTTCTATATAACAAGTCAAGTTAACTTTTAGCTGTCAAAATGAGGTATTCGATAAGAAACGTGTCAGGCGCCAAGATGGAAAGTGTTGTTTTGTTTTTTGTTGTTGTCGTTTTTTTTCACATTTTTCAATTAGTCATCAGTACAAACTCATACTAGCTGAGCTTATTTCAATGCTTTTACTCTATCCAGCCCAGAATCTAAGTTCGTTCAAAACCCAGTCAAGCCATGCGGGAGAAAACATCGAGTGACAATACTTAATGACGTCATTGTCTTGATCTCTGTCACAGATTCATGCGCATGCTCAATACAAGAAGTTTCCACCACTCTTGGCCCTGAATTAACGCCTAGGCTCCCCGAAGAAGGTGGAAACAAGAGAAGAACAGTAAAGAGAAACACCGTGGGATTTTGCTTTGTGCTGCTTTTTCTGGTATTAGAGATGTTGGTTTGTGTTATTTTGCCTCTTATGGTTCCAAAATCAAAACACAGGTAACAAAAACACTTTCAAACAATTCCTGCCCGTAATTTGAACATGCATATTCTCATTTGCGTCTCTTGATACATTTTCTATGGTACTGTTGAGGAGAAGTTGTTAGGCAATCAACCCTTTTACTTAGTGATCGTTTTCTTTAAACTTAACTGTTAGTCAATCTTAGCGTTTTCTTCATGAGCATTTCATCTATTGTTGCTCCAAGCGAGGCCATTTCCGAGTTCCAAAAAATCTCACTTTTTAGTCGAAGCTAAATGCAAAACCTTCCTTGTGATAATGAGTTTTATTTGCAAGAGATAAAAAAAATTCATATCAATGGCTTTACACTAACTCTCGTTTTGAAACAGAGGCATTGAGCAGCTTGTCTCGCAATGTTGTTGCTCTGCATTTTCGCCCGTCGTTTCTCTTGGTCACGTGGTCTGTCTGACGACTATGGTACCGCTGAGGAGAATTTATTAAACAATCAACCCTTCTCGTTTTTTTTCATTAGACTTGTTCGTTACCAAAAAGCCGCGAGGCGCTGGGTACGAGAGTGCTTGTTGATGCACGATTCTCGGCTTGCACTGTCACGCAATGAAAACTAAAAATGCAAACCATTCAATACAGAAGGACTAGAATCTGGGAAATGAAAAAAGATAAATATACAAAAACCCCTTGCCAAGAATCAGGTCTGTGAAATATTTCAAATGCGAGATACTGGGAAAAACGGTTTACCTAAATTTATAAAGCTTTGTATGGAAACGCCATGTTATTGTCCATTTCAGGAACACCAATATGGCCGCCGGATACCAACAGAAACATCTGTTTTCGAGTTTTCCTACAAAAAAATGCGTGAATTCTTCGCTTGAGGAACTCATAAAGATTACAGTAATATTTATTCTGAGACAAGGAATGTTTAGATTGCAAAATATCCCAAAATCGGTAATGTTTTTAACCCACATAAGAGCTTTCCCCGCCACCAGCTAAATGCCGCGTCACGCAAAAGCCTGGAATGGGAATTCAAGCGCCCTCTCTCGCAAAACGAAGAACCCTTTCGAACCAAAAATTTGTTTATGTAAACATGTTTAGGTACTGTAATGCCTCGTGAAAGTAGAAACTCAGAAGAATCGATAGTTTCTTAGTTTGATTTTTGGTGACGTCACGTGCAACCCAAGAATACATTAGAGACCTTTAGATTGAAGGGGGAGGACGACTACAAAAACAATAGATTTGACGTAAAGTCTTTTTCGCGTCTTGTCAAAAAAAAAAAATACACACTGGAAAGCTTCATTATCCGTCTTTTCCACCAGAAACGTTAGCATGGTTCTTTTTATTAAGGGAGGGTAAGCACTTGACAACTTGCTTTCGTCAAAACGACATTTTCGCTAAAACCCGCAGTAAAAAGACAACGTTTATTATGTTTTCACACCTAAATGAAGCGGGTTCACGCGCGAGCGCATTGCTAAGTATAGACCTTGTCACGGTTTTCGACGCCATCTTGACGAGTAGGCAAACGCGTAAAAAATTACAGTGTTTGTATGAAAATCTAATGTCGAATAATTTCCGTAGAACGGCTGTTCTGACAAAAATATGATTTGTAAACTAAAACTTCTCTCCTAAGAATTCTACTGAAAAAATTTGAGGGCGTTACACGCACTAGAAGACCTAGAACCACTTTTTTAAATTTTCTATACATTTGTCTGTAAGAAAATCCTGGGAAAATTACAGACAATTATATGGAAAATCTAAAGCAAGCCTCTCGAGAAATCTAAGCTCAGGTACGCCCCCAAACTTTTTTAGGACAATCCTTTGTTTTGTAGCTTTAGTTTACAATTGATATTTTTTTCAGAACAGCCTTTTTACGGAAATTATTCGACATTAGATTCTCATATAAACACTGTAATTTCTCACACGTTTGCCTACTCGTCAAGATGGCGTCGAAAACCGTGACAAGGTCTATTGAGAAATTCTCGTTCTCGTAGTTGTCTTTGAATCCTTGCATACACTGTGTAGTAGTTGTTGCAAAAAGTAGTAAGTAATTCTACTAGTTTAGAAGGTCTTACTTATTCAGTTTCCAAAAGCTAACTATGAGTTGTTTAAACTTTACAGACAAAATTCATCAGTTGAAGTCGAAAACTCTACAAGTACGTATGGAAAAACTAGCCATTTTTATAGGAAAATATTTCACTTTTTTTTTATTTCTTACTGGCGAGACACTGTTTCTCTGAAGTATCAGAAACAATAATTGCCAGTTATTTAAACGGGGTCTAGCCAGTGCTTAATAAAACCGCGTTCTAAGCCTTTTTTACGTTGCCCAACGCTTTCATCTTAACACCATTTATCGTGGACAGCTTCATGAAAGCTTAAGGCCTAGACTGGAAAGTCACTTTTTTCTTAAAATAACCCACTAAGGAATATATCTGGAGGTCCAGAGATTTGCTAAACCGCGGCCTAAGTTAGACTTCGTTTAAATAACGGACCTTAAATTTTTTCCTCAGGTAATCCTTCGTATCAGATTGGCCCTCAACTCCTTCCCTCATCTTATTCATCTCCACTGCAAGACGCTGATCAAGAATCTTATCAACCCCCGTACCAACCCCTGGTAGAGAACACTAGAGCACCAGGGGGAAATACTGGGTATCTCAGGCCAGTAGTTGAACGCGGAGAGGCCTCTCGCTTGGTCGCAACCGATCCAGCGTCCTACCAAGATCTCGACCAAAGCGAACAGCGAGAGCATGGGTACCAGAAAAGTTTGACTGAAGTAGAAGAAACCGGAGAACCATTCTATCACGTTCCCGAGAAAAGTGCCGCAAACGAGGGGATCCGAAGTACTTCGGGAACTCTCCGAGATCCTATGTACTATGTCGTAAAAGAACTGAAAAGTGTAAACGCGAATGCTTCTGAGAAGTTCACTTCTGAGAATTCCGTTAAAGAACCCATTTATTGGGTGCTCGAAGACCCAAGAGAAATTGAAGAAAAAAACACAAAAGACGACAAGTTTTGAACTTTTATTTGAAGAATTTTGGAAATGATTTTTTGATCAGTTTCTATCCTGTCACTTAAATTTAGAAATGTTAGTGTACTGTTAGAGCCGCTATTCCTTTGACCTGAGTGCCTGGTGCAAAAATAAGCCAGGTATTGTCGATTAAGACCGACCATCTCTCAGTTTCTAAAGACAAAAACAAGCGATAGATGTGATCCAGCCGCTTCAATTCCATTTTAAAATTCCTAGGAAGAAAGGGTGAAAGCTTTGAGGGCAATGATTTCCGGGATTGTTTGGGTGGACAAGCGTTAGTTATGATTGGTCGATGGTGCTCAAAGCAACTATCATACAAACCAATCATAAGTAACGCTTGTCTATCCTAACAATCCCAGAAATGTTTGCGCCGAAAGCTTGTATCCATTCCCCTTATAATTTCTGGAGTGGGGTATAGAGTGGTTTTCGTTTGAGTGTCGTAAAACCAAAACCAAAGTAATTACTCTGGCCAATCACATAGGACACAGACAATACATTGAACCAATCAAAACTCGAAGTAATTACATGTGGCTGACGCAAAGCGCGGGAAAATGCATGCGAGCGCGTCACAATTGGCTTTGGTTTTACTTCTCATTGGATGAAAAGGTGGCGCGAATCTTTTAAGCCAATCGCGTCGTGTAGAAAGGGCAAAACCAATTACTTTTCGACACTCAAATGAAAACCGCTCTAACAAAAAGGAAGAACAACACTTGTGTTCGTGAACAAATAAATGAATGGAACAAGTGCCGAATAAATATTTCTTATGCCTTTCTTGGGTTCTACTGTATTCTCTGGATTTCAGTGGAAAAAATGTATCCTTCGCTTTTTGTTTCTTTCAACCGAACTTGACGGTTAGATTCGCATTTTGTCAATTTAAAAAAACGTGAGTGTGTGATGGTTACAAAATGGTTTTTTAAGGTTGCATAAAAATAATACTTGACTATGATTGATACAAATCGTCTATCAGGCAAACTCTCACCTGTAAGAAATGAAGGGTTACTTAAGCCTGTTAAATAAATAGAATAAATTATTTCCTAGGTTTAATAATTCTTAAATTATATCTTCGAATGTAAACCACTTTTGGTCCTTTGCTTTCATTTAAGTGTTACGGTTTTATAGTAGTGTACTCCTCATAAATGGTCATAATGCGACTACATGCAGTTCTTTACCAAACTCACGTGAGGTACACATGATGCACCGCTTCCATGCTCATGACTTGCAAATGACAATCACCTGGCCACTATGGTGCATAGTCTCTCTTTCAATTTTTTCTGTTTTTTTGTTGTATCATACTTATCCAATAACATAGTAAATGGCGTAGCCTCGCTTTTGTTTTCCTTCCTTTTTAACAAAGCTCACGCGTGATAGGCATGTTTTTCCCGTGTTGTATTGCCGGCATGAGTATGACCACGTGATATTCACGTGGACACTGTTGTAAGTGGTTTTTGCCGCTTTTGCGTTGCTTGTTCTTGAAGCCTATTCTTGACCGAGTCAACTCCCAGAACCTGTGTAAAAGAATTATAAAAGCCCTTAAATATCAAAACATGGAAAATTATTGAACGCTCAATCAGTCAAGCAATGCCTGAGTAGAAAGAGGTGAAAATATGCACAGTGCAGTATCGTGCATCAATCAACTTCTTATTAAACATTGAGGCATTATTTAATATTTCTTATCCACAAGAAAACAGTTAAATTTGTTAACAATTAACCATTTATGGCTGTGTATGGACTGAGATGTGCTACTTATATAAAATAAACGCACATCGCAGTTATCTACAACATGCATCCATTTACTAAACAGTTACTAACATTTGAACTAATAGTACATGTGCCAGATGTATAGGTTGACGCACCTAAACTCCTGAAAGCAGTAATTTTATGACACAATCATGTTAGGTGTATTAAGTTTTAGATACACAGTTCAAACTTATCGTTTTAGCAGTTACCTAAATGTGTTAAGTTTAGCGTCAAAATCATACCAGCAACATTGTTTATAGAGTGAGGGTACTTATCGACGATATCAAGGATGTTATTACTGCGCATGCAGGGCACCCGCTACGTTGTACCAGAAGGGTGGTACCAATCCCCTTTTTTCTGTCTACGAGTCTCTTTGTCCAGCAACGTTTGTGTGATTGCTTACGTATTAAGCAGCGGTTGTACATTTTTCCATGGTTAATCCTGCTATGGATTCCAGCACGCTTCTGCCAGCAACGTGGGGGCAAATTGTGTGTGTACTTCCCTCGGATCTAATCAGTTGTTTGATCCGTTCCAATTTTTGAGACTCATTGACTGCTCATTTAAAATAAGACTTTAAGTTAAATTGTGAGGATTCAGACAAATCCAATGTCACGATTTTTTTCACCCGAAAAAAAGCCAATGACCACGGTTTAAAACATATTTCCTTATTTTAAACTGACGAGGTCAAGGTGATGTGGTATATCTCTAAAGTAATCGTTATCCATTTTTATAGCGGAGCTCCACGCAAACAGAACCCACTAGTTAACAAAATTTGGCTATATATCCATCCGAGAATTTTTGGTTGTCACGTGACTGACGTCCGTCCGCACCACAGGGAAACCAATATGAAATCTGGCACTTTCTAGCCAGTGTGGGAGCCTGCAACCTGATACTGCATTTTCATGTTGTGGTCAATTGACAGCTGTCAAAAACAGGGTATTCGTTGACCAGTATCACTTGACTGTATTGCGGGCTTAGGTGTCGACCTATATAGGTTATGTGTTCTTTTGAAGTTATCCGTTGACAAGTTAGTAGTTTCTAACTGATCGCAGGCTCAACTCTAGGTGGATTTCTTTATAATGGTTACAAGTTGATTGCTTGAAGTAAATTAACGGGTGCTTCGCCTTTAGCCTATATATATTAGTACAATGAATTATAAATCACAGTGTTCAGTGTGCTCACACTATTGATGTGCAATATTGAGTGCATTCCACGTGGACACATGCAATACTCAATGGCTTTTACCTGTGTCCGTCGCCATTAAACTTTGCACTTCCAAATCGTTGAGAAGATTCTGGCATTAAATGTTCAAAGTTAACGTTAAATTACAACAAATTAAGTTAATAGCGATTTAGCCGGTTTACCTCTGTCGTTAGCTGAATTCAAAATTTACTTTATACATAAAGCACAAAAAGAACCTTTTTAACACATTTCGCGTTTCGCAGAGCTCTGTTTTTAGTAATAAACTGTTGACATAACCGAGTGTTTTCAACCGTTTTTGTTATAAAGAATCAAAAAGTGGCGTAAGCTATGGTTTATAAAGTGTTCTCAGTTGCAATTGAGGGATATGTATTTGTTTATACACTGTAATTCTTCTTCAACGTACATTAAACTTTAAAGAGAGTAAAATTTAGGGCATACCGTTTATTTATAAATTCGTTTAAGATGTTTACAACATGGAATCGAAGATATTCTTCTTAGAGTCTTCCCAGTGTTTCTTTATCTCTGTCATGTAGGTACAGGCTTATAATTTGATCATATAACTACCGTACTAAGTGGGAAAAGGGCAGACAACAATTTTTTCATCGGGCAAATTTTTAACTTTAAGTGGATTTAAGCTAGAAGATCACAACTCTTTCGATGACGCTATAACCGAGGTAAAATTTAATCGGGTTATGAATTATATTTGATGGGAACAAAAAAACCCTAAGCGTTACCATTTAAATGGAAGCTAATCAGAGATTCTTTCCCGCTTCTTTCGAAAGCCTTCATGGGAGTCGTGGTCAGTTTTGCGGTCACCTGAAGCTCTGTTCACAATATACCCGACAAAAGCTATCAGTTATACTGTGAACAGCAACGGTAAAGAAGTGGAACAAGTCGTTCACAAACATCGATCATCGTGCCCGAGCGCTTGGCCGAGGGGGATTTAGTAAAGAAAATCTCAGTCCTGACTCTTAAATATTTACTTCCGTCTCAGTGGATTCCAGTCCTCCCTGCTCCTACTTATTCACTTCCGCTACGGTCCCTGATACCTGTTCACATTACACCGAAAGCGTGGCACAGAACCTATCCCATATGTGATGATCCAATTTCGAGATCTGCTTGCCGCAGCTTCGCTCCGTCATAGAATTCGCGCCAAAATCACTGTTCTTGTTTGTGAACAGAAGCCCATTCTAGTATGGTTTTCGTGCTGGCGCGAAACCTATTCGGTAAAATTTGAACATAGCCGCATTCCTTATCGCGTCGTCAAAACGCATCCTAATCTGGTGTTCCTGTGGCACTAAGGCAATAATTTTTTTAGCTATCACCCGCGACTGCAAATTAGCCACCCCTATTAATTTTATCCGGGCACCTCGGCCGGGAAACTGGGATCCTTTCGACTCAACTTCGTTTCCGTAATTTTTCCGTAAGTGACGAACGCGGATCCGTAATCAAAGTTTACTGTACCTCTAGTTTTTAACCTTTAAACAGTTCTGATACCATATATTAAACCAGCCAAAATTATTACCCATACCTGCCAATTCAAGATAGCGGTTCTACGCTTGTCCGCTTTGCTCGGCAAACTGCTCTTTTTAATCACCATAAGACCTCTCCTTCTCTCCTTAATCCCCTCTCGAGCCATATCGACCGAGTAATCGTCCTGAAGTTTCTTCAGTTCTGACGGTTTGACGGAACGCTCTAACACCATGATAATTTGTGCCCACTGAAAAATAAGACGATTACATTTTTTCACTCCCAACGTCAATTATGAAGACATGAAACGTGTTTATAACGTTTGAGTCTGTGGACAAGACTCTATGGTCAGACTATTCAAATTATTGGTGGAAAACCTTTACCTGTCTTCTCCATTCTTTCTCTGAACGATCTGAAATCTGGAGGACAAAAAAAATTATGATCACCTTTTTAGCCCCCAAAAAAGCCATGAGTGACGAACCTAACAGTAACATTACAAAATCAAGAAAAAAAGCTTATAAGAATTACTGCTGTGATGAGCAGATCAGCATGAGAAATGCTTTGATCTTTATACAAGTTCCTCCACCTTATTCTTTAAGAAAATATGAGGAGCCTATCAGTCTGGAAAATTTCTATGAGGACATTTTGGATTTGAACCGCTTTTCCGTCAGTTTTTACTATCTTTGTGAAAAACTCAGAGAATATTAATCTTTTTAATCTATCACAGAAAAAACACATAAATACAGTGGCTCAGTTTTTTGGATACATGACTTTATTTATGAGCTGAATTTAGCAACTGCCCATGTTGTAGATGGCCGTGAGATTGGAAGAGGATTGCAAGTCTTGCGCCTTGCCTGCTAGCAAGCTCTCCATTTGGGGGAGTCGCGAGAAGTCACGCGAGAGTAGCACGCTGTTGCCGGTCGCTCGCCATGCATGAAGAGCTTGCTAACAGGCTAGTCTTGCCCCATATTAGCTAGCTCAAGACAGTCGTGAATTCTGGATTCGACGCTGTAGATTCCGGATTCCAGGTACTGGAATCCGCATTCCTTGTCAGTGGAACTTAGATTCAGGATTCCTGGAGCTGAATTCCAGATTCCAAAGTCCAAGATTCCTGATTTTACAAGCCAAAAATTTCCAGGATCAAGGATTCCACAAGCAACAATTTCTTGGATTCCGGAATCCGGATAACCGGTACCTGGCATGGGGGCTGGGGCGAGAAGTTATAATGTTTCTATGGTCACGTCTGTCAATAACTTATCTCGCAAAGAAGCGGTTACTCATCAAGTTTTATTTTTCTCAGGTAAGAGGCGATGTACAGCAAAAAAAAGGCCCCAACCTAACTGCGTCAGGCGAATGTTTTTACAAAATTCCTATCAAGCTACGTTGGCGAACATAACTTTTTTTTCTGGAGCCTGAGTGAAGTTGTAACACTTACATTCTGATAGGTGTTAGCCATCATGGCGATCAGCATGTTCATGAGTAAAACTGTGACGAACAACATGAAGTAGAAAAACAACAATTTTGCCAACGTTGGATGCCGGGACTTATCGAATTGGAAAAACTGCGGAGAAACAAAAGGCATTTGTCAGCCACACAAAGTGATTAAGGAAAAAGTAGGGACACCAAATGAGTTTGCTACAAAGACAGTGCCACAAGATATTTTAATTGATATTTTGTTTTTACGTCGACATTAACTCAAGAGAGACTGGGCCCCAGGAACATCAAAGAGTTTGCCTGAATGTTGCCAGTCAGTGAGATTTTGGCCGGAAAAAATTCCATTGTTTAAGGTCATATGACCTTGAAAGAACCAATAACAAGGCGCAACGTTGAAGAAAACATTTCAGCTATATTTTAGCTAAAACTTACATCGAACTCCCCAAATGTCATGCGCATTAGTGTCATAATAGTATAGCCTTCATTCTGATAGCCCTCTACTCCTTTCATCACGTAGGAAAATGCTGTGAAGGAAAATGAAGAGGAAACATTGTAAAAAGGTGCTGTAAATTTGCAAACCTCGTTCGCAAGGCTTTTCCGTTAGAGATTAGGAAAGGAAATAAGAGAAGCCCTGGGAACGAGGTTGGTTAATTTTAGTGAGATTCTGATTTCATGATCATGGAGAGTGAAAGTTTGCAGGGCTACCGAACTATTCAATCATTGGTTCATCAAACTGCCCAGGAAACTGCCCAAGCAAATTCCTCGTCCGTCTGAACGAATTCAATACTCTATTGATTCTTGTAGCTTATAGTATGGCTTAGCAATTCTTTTTCTCCTACTAAAATAAAACGCTGGGTGCCATGGAGTTTTCTGTGAGGTTTCCAGACACAGACAATTATTTATGTTTACCGTGCAGTACCAGCGGTTTTATTTCTGGCAGCTTCTCTGCTCGAAATTTCGGCCTTTGGCTGAAGTTGTGTCAGTTGTGTTGTGTCGCTCCCGAGAAAAATAACCTTTGGTACCTAGGCCCCTGGGTACTGAATTACATTCTAATGCATGCACATGCTCACCTTGTGCGAGTCCCACTACGTAAATAATATAAATGATAAAGAATCTTGACATGTCTCCTGCGCACATTCTGTATATCATATTTACAAAAGGACCGATTGCTCCAAAACCTCTGAAAAACAAAACGAAACCATTGAAGAAAATCCCTTCTAAGAAAGCTGAAACACTAACCAACGTGGTCGTCGTTTAAAAAGAATGGGTTAGGGAAGGGAACGCCAATTTGAACGCCTGCCTGCACACAGTAATCGAGCCTTAGTAACCCTCTTTCTCCCTCCCCCATAATTCTCGCACCCAGATCAACTACAGCCAGACTTCAAACTTACAGACAGAGTGAGATCGTAGATATGAAATTATTGTTTTGCGCACATGCTGATCTACGTCAGCTGTCTCGGAGTGTTACGTGACAAACGTAAAGAACTGGTTAAGCAGAGGACTTGTCCACTTACCTACAGAAGAACAGCAGATAGCACCAGGCCATTGGAGCGGCCAGAATCATCATCGTTGTCTCAGCATCTCGTTGACCTAGGTAACGGCATGGTAACGCAATGATGACCAGTATACAGGATACAAGGAAAAGAGATTTGCCTGGAGCGTCACGCTAGAAAAATAAGAATGGATTAAGGTAACGCGATAAGGAACCCAATGATCACGAGATCGATAATTCAGTATTTTGTAGAAAAAGGTATCAAAAAGCGGCTACACAATACTTAAGTAAACACTCGCAAGTAACATAAGGTACTGTTGCATCAACGTTCTTCGTAATACTGTGGACAAGGCGAAACTAGGGTGAAACTATAACGCCCTGGCTGTCGGGAGGCCCGGGGGGGGGGGCACTTGGGTATTTTTTGGGTGGGTATGTGCCGTCCGAGACTCCAAATTGGCACCCCGTTCTAAAAAAAATTTCCCCTAAAATTGATACCCCGTTCTAGAATTCGCCCTAAAACTCATACCCCGTTCTAGAAATGGGCCAATTTTTTATACTCCGTTCTAGGGTGCGAAGAATACAACAGTTTGCTTGTTAACGCATTGAACCGTATTTTTAAAAGCAATCTGTCCTTGAATAATTTCAAATGGTTGGTAACAAAACTGGAGCTTTCGTGCGTTCGAAATATTATACCCCGTTCTAGAAAATGCCTCTGAAATGGATACCCCGTTCTAAATCAGGAGCTTCAAAATCACGACCCCCGTTGGGCGGCACATACCCGTATAGGTAATGTATGGGAGTACCCCCCCCCCCTCGGGTCGGGAGGTTTTGGGCTCCTGTTTTGAGTCAGGAATCATTATTTCGGGAGGCACTTTCTTGATACCAATGAAACTGTTAACTATGACATATGATCACCTAAGAATACAACATGGTTATGCGAAACTACGGCTTATGCATGAACCCTATTTATCATTCAACTGATCAACGAATTATTAATACCAGATCTCCTTGATCCACAGAGGAGATAATTGCTAGGTTGTCTGAGGTGGACTAAGACAAACTTAAAGGCAAGTGACACACGTACACCAACCCACGGCTTGGCCTGTAGCTCACGCATGCGCACAGCCATATCGCACGGGCAGTGTCAGCCATAATAAGGGCGAAACAGCTGTCAATAGCTACCACTGCTTGGACGATGTGGCTGTGCGCATGCGTGGACGCATGCATGGCCAGGCCTTGGCTGCACATATGTTATTTGCTTTTTAGTTTGTCTTTTTGACGCAGGCCAGGTAAGATTTACTCCTTGCGTCATGTCACTTTTTCCTCTGCGTTGAAATGACAAAGTTGCGCATATTTACCCAGGAGACGTTGCCAGTAAATGCCTTTGTGGATATTCTTTTTAGGACGACTTTGACATAATTGGCCATTTTGATGCTGAGCGTGAGACTGGTTCCTATTTGTATCGAACTGCCTTATGAGTCTGTTTAAGGGACACTATCGCTTCTCTCATTGGCGATTGCAAAATTGTACAGGAAACTGGGTCAAACTTCGTGTCAGGTTTACTGCCTAGAAGCAACTGAAATACTGCCGAATCCGGTACCTATGGTGTTCTGACGTGAGGTAGACTATTTTTTTTCACTATTTTTCCGTAAGATCGTCGGGGTTCGGGGTCGAGCATCCACCCGTACGGGCAGCCATCTTGGTTTCAACTTTACCGAGTCTACTTTAAAGGGGGGGGGCTGACGGTTTCGGAGAAAATGAGAAAAAAAATAATTTTGTTTTCGCCCCAACGATCTTAGGTAAAATAGGGGTGTGAAGAGTCTAATTTAGAGTGAAAGTACGAGACTGAGATTTTCTTGCATAACTTAGTCAACTTACCAGTGTAATTAGTTGAGCTGTGATTCCTTGGGTAATCAACACATCTTTGATTTCCAGTACTAAGTAAATTATTGCGCCAAGGACAGTGAAGCCTTCGGCCACAAGACGGAACTGAAAATTCACACAAAACAGCATTGGTTTCATTTCTGTTTGCGTTAATTCATTCGTGTGTTGCGCGGTCGTTAATATAAAACATAACAGTGGATGGATCAACTCTTTATTAAGAGCATTGGAAAAACAAAGAGTGCAAAGTGCACTTGGTTACTAGCTAATTCACAGGCTCTCTACTCAAATAATTTCGATCTAATGACGCAAATATATATAACATAAACAGGATTAAAAACCTAACAGGGAGGAGGCAACTAGTTAACTATTTAAAAGCATGGCCCGGGATTTGAATTCGGGACCACCACGAGGCAAATCCAGCGAGTTGTCATAGCAGAATTTGAATTTGAACCTGATGCCTACAAATTCCGAGCCCGAATCGCTGACCACTGGGGTACGCGCCATCCTTATTAGCCAGCGTTTTCAGCCGATTGTCATCGTTCCACGTCGCTGGTGTTCGTTCGAGAGACGTCTGCGTTTTGACCTCAAACATCCCACACTGATGAGGTAAATCAATGTTGACTCGCAAATCATCCCCAGCAATGGGTAGCAATGAAAGGCGATTGTATTTGTAGGCTACCGGCTCTGTCTACCTCCTTATAAACCACAGGACGTCCACGATTCCACACGCAGGAGCGTATTCGGATACTGCTAATTTTCCTTACATGAGATGCTAGTCAATCACAGGGTTACCAACTCAGGACCATAGATACGAACCACCACATCACTGCGCTGCCGCTTGACTTGAAGGTTACCCAGGTCAAGTAAAAGTGGGATAGTCCATTTGTCTACCCGCAGAAGTCAGGTCGTGGTATTTGAAAGTGAGTGGATGACTGTCGAAAATTCGTGAGTGACCTCTGTTTTGCTTTCCGCTAGTATTATCTGTCAAATTTTGTTTGTATTATTTGCGTCTTAGGTATATCAATAGACTGTTTATAGTCCCCTTATTTTTTCCTAAGATCGTCAGGATCGAGCGCTTACCGGTACGGGTGGAAATACGGGTGGCCATCTTGGTTCATTCCTTAGGGTCCTGAGTAGATTTGACACTCATCCAAGATGGCGCCTGTGCATAACGCAAAGCGCTCGATCTCGACCTTCTTACGGAAAAACAGTGGGCTGTAAAAGTCTAATATATCAAAGGTTCATGAAAAGAGACTACATTACATTAGCGAAGAGGTTCCCGCGATAGTAGTAGAAAACAAAAGATTTCCTTACTACATCATCGCCGTTTTCTATTCTCAAAAAATCCAGATGCCTCGGACGATAATAGATGGATAAGCTAAAAGCCAGAAGATACAGAACCGCAAATAACAGACGTCTGTAAAACTTGCCCTGCAAGAAGAAAGGAAAACCACTTTAGCGAATTAAGCAGGTTTTACCATGCTGCCTTTTTGCATGCCCAGCGGCTGCTATTCGTCGCCTTTTTCACACCAGGGGCAGTCTCACTGTTGTCTGGTTCAATTTGTTACTAATGGTAATTGTGCGTCCTTTTTCGCTTTGGAACTTGAAAAATTTGAACAAATATACCTCTTAAGTAGTGCTATTAAACACTACAAACAACAACAATGAACTTTGAAAAAACTGTTATGCTAAAACGTTTTCAAAAAGCACAATTGCAATCCGTGTCAATCGTCTTCAAGTTTGTCTATCCGTGCCTCAATTTGTATTTGCTGTTATACCTTTTTTTTCATGTTCTGAGATGTTATTTTTATGTTTCACTCAGAATGGTGGCGTTTCCCACAGTTTGAATTTTGATTTCATGACACAGTTATTTTATGCCTTGATCTGTACGCATTGCCTGCCTACAATATTGAAAACGACGTAGTCTTGATTCTTACCCTAGCGAAAGTTGTCCATTTCTCCTCAAGAAGCCGATAGATGATCCCACTGTTCAACATGTCTAGATGTTCATTCGTCTTTCCATTTAGTGTGATTAACAGTGCTGAGTCTTTATCTAAATGAAAAGGGAGGCAATCGAATTGATAAAGATGTAACAATGTGGGAGCAAGCAGGGCAGAAAGGAAGAAGAAAATGAAAGAAAGCGAACAGAATTTCGAGATAATGCAATGAGATGATAAGAGGTAAACTGGTAATGAAATAAGAGAAATCATATAATATATACTACTAATTGCGAGAAGCGGGAAAGTTCCGGCTTTTCCCTCCCCCAGGGTTTTCCTTTATCCCAAGGATTGCCCCTCCTCATCCTCTTCCACCACCACCGTCCGGGATAGCTGCACAAAATTAACACATATTCATAAGGCTAGGAAGTTAAATCGTGATTAAGGAATAAATAGTTATTAGCTAAGTTTGTTAGTATCATTGGCAAAGTCAGTGCAAAATTCTTTTTTTTATCTAGTTGATGACACGCATACCTGACTTTCCATTTCTGTCAACAGAATCTAAACTATCCAGCGGGTACCCTGAGCAAGTCATGCGTCCATAAGACCAGTATTCCTGTTAGAAACGACCATAGAAAATTTTAAAATTTCTTTCAACACTGCCCCTACAAAGCGCGGGAAAACCTTAGTGCCGCCGCTAAGCGATGGAAAACATGGCGCTACTGCTAAGGCCTGGTACACACGTGCGACGCAAATGCTGTTTACACTTCGAACGTAAACACAAGGGCAGCATATTCGCATGCGCAGTCCAAGTCCTTTTTAGTTAGCAGTGATGTCATGGAACGGAACATGTCTTATGTATTTACCTTGAGTTTGCACTTTCGTCGCACGTGTAAACCAGGGCTTAGCGCGAGAAAACATACCATACTGCAACACATTAAACACAATGCGCGGTAAAAAATCTGTTGAACAACTGAAAAACTGAAGATTTTCTACCACCTTATTGATTGAAAAAAACTGATGCAAGTCTGGTCTTCTAGTTTACTGCTTCGACTCGAGGCTCATTCAGGCGGAGTTTATTGCGCGATCTTTTTTCTGTTATCCAGTGTTTTCTTACCATGCTCTGATATTCAAGAATTTCATGAAACATTTCTTTTCTCCCTAATTTGGCCGCTAATGTCAGCGGGGTTAGACCTTGGTTATTCCTGACAAATGGATCGCCTCGAATCTTGTGTTTTCTCCGAGTAGCGTGAAAAAACATGTCCTATAAAACAAAAGAAAAATGGAAAGAGAACTCATTGATAGTTTCTGGCGTAGAAGTAGAAAATCTAAGCAATTTTATCTAAACTACTAAACAGGAATGAGCAATTGACTATTTTCGAATCCCTCATAATACACTGTGCCTGACATTCCCTCGCCTCAAAAATAATTTTGCTCAAGTTATTGTTTTCAAATGGTCTTGGGAATATTCAGCTCTCCTAGCAGCATTTCAAAATAATAGTTTACGCAAGATTGTGGAGGGGTGGGGTGGTGGAAAACATAATTTATTATAGAGAATTAGCAAATTTAAATTAGCGAAAAATAACTTTAAAGAATGAAAGCTTTTGTTTTCGGAGAAAACCTTATTTGCGGTAATAATGACAGGGACTGTTTCGAATTTTTGCTTTACCTCGAGACTGAGCGAGATCTTTGTTTATGTCTGGTAAACTGTTCCGCATTAACGATCGTCCCGGTTCAATGATACTGCTTATCTTAGCTGACAAGAAATGCAAGCGTATACATTATTGGTAAACCTGTTAAATCAAGCGTGTACTTACGATTTTATTGTGTATAACACACAGGTGTAATACGGTGTTACCAAATGTGTCTTGTCTATTAGGGTCGGCTCCCTTCCTTATAAGGTAGTCGTACATCTCCTTGTTTTCAAAACAAGCTGCAAAGGATGCTGGGTATTCACCATAATAGGCATAACCTGTTTGTTACAAGCAAGTTGGTTTAGATATAGAACAAGCGATAAATTTGATTTGAATGTAATCCTAGCTTGCACCTTGTGATTATGGTAGGTTCGATAACCAAGTATGACGGGGCGAAATGCTTTACTCGTATGTACGTAATTCAAAGCTCTTTGGATTGGAATGTGTTAAGGTGTAACGAACATACCAATTTCACCAGATGAGAATGGAATACAACAATGATATGGGGGGGGGGGGGAATGACGAAATTCTTAACGTTTCTTGCTATCACATCAAGAGAAAGTCTGTGTGATTCCTTGAATAACTTCTGGAATAGAATGTAACGTTACCAATCTACTGGAAGCGCAGTGTTTTAATTTTCCTTTTCTTCTTGAGTTTTCTAACCGTTTATCTGGTAGAATGTAAAATATGAAAACTGGTAATCCTGCGGCACTTACCCTCATAGTCGGTAACCTGTTTCATCTTATCCTTACAATCTTCTGGCATGAAAAACCTCCCTTGTGCGCGTGCGTTAACGTCAGCGCCACATCGACCAATCAGAAACTTTAACGAGTGGAGATCTCCGTTGACTATCACGATATGAACCGATGTCTCACCTGAAAAAGTTTTAAAGTTAGTCCAGTATCCTTTCTTTATTTTCCAAATAGGATCAAACTTTTTTTCTCTGACGGCAGGACTGTAGTATTGTGTTGTATTTATTATTGTTGAAATTTATCCGTTCTGCCGTCAGTATGTTTCCTCTGCCTTTTCTTGGTTTGTTCTGTAAGTTGCGGAGTCATGTTCTTCGTCCGGTTTTACGGAAAAAGGGCGCAACAATTTCCGCAGCTTACGTTAGTACGAGCGTCTAACTCCTTTGGGTCTTATCTTATTGTCAAACTTTCCTGCACCGAAAGCATTGCTAAGAGAATCGACTACATTAAAAATCTTCGCCAGATAGATTTTCTTAAAAATTGACTGATATGATCTTATTTCAATCATAAAATAGGAGATTTTAAGTAAATTGAATAATCAAACTTTTTGTCACGAAGCAGTGGTTATCTTTAGCTTTTCTCTTTATGCTATGTAAGATGGTATCAACTTTGTTTGTTAGATTTTTCATCATTTTCATATAGACCACAATGCACCCTTTTTCCTTCTGAAACAATTTTTCATTACCATGCATTGTTTCCAATTTCTCCAGGGCATTACAGTCGTCCCAAGAGAAAACAAAAGACAACCAACGGTTAGGCAACATTTTGAGGTAAACATGGTGCATTATGATCTATGTGAAAATGGTGAATACAGGGTAAATTAAAGTGCATGGCATTTCATGCAACTGATATAGCTAACGAACGTTTATGGCTTTGATGCTGTTTTCCACTCACCGTAATATTCTTGTCCCTCATACTGGTCAAATGCCATCGCGGGGTAGAGTTCTAATAGCGCCCGTGCCATCTCGGTCATCATTGGATTGTTGCTTAAGAAACACAAGTGTAATGCTGTCTCTCCCAGGGTACCACGATGCCCAAGAGACCAGCACGCTTTGCGGGGTGTGTGTTCTGAATCGTCTTCGTTTTTCACTGCGTGTTTATTGGACTGTACAAGAAAAAGTATGTGAAAAAATTGTATGTCAGGAATGGCTACTGATAAAATAGATAAATCATAAGTTTTTTTTCAACACTATAGAATGAAGAAAGAGCAGTTGTTCTTGAGACCATTATCAAGGCATCAATTTGAAAGCTACTGAACAGTACTTTCCTGTGGTACTGTTTATTATGCTGTACAAGGTGGTTCTAACTTTTGAGTCTGTGGATGAAATCTTTAAGTGTGACCATTCAGATGAAAGCTACTGAGCAGTGAGTACTTTCCTGTGGTATTGTTTATTATGCTGTACAAGGTGGTTCTAACTTTTGAGTCTGTGGATGAAATCCTAAAGTGTGACCATTCAGATGAAAGCTACTGAACTGTACTTTCCTGTGGTACTGTTTATTATGTTGTACAAAGTGGTTCTAACTTTTGAGTCTGTGGATGAAATCCTAAAGTGTGACCATTTAAATGAAAGCTACTGAACAGTACTTTCCTGTGGTACTGTTTATTATGCTGTACAAGGTGGTTGTAACTTTTGAGTCTGTTGATGAAATCCTAAAGTGTGCCCATTCAAACGAAAGCTACTGGACAGTACTTTCCTGTGGCACTGTTAATTAACCGTGCTGCGGATGATGGTTCTCGTTGTTGAGTATAGTGTAGACACTGTATGATTATTTATGGTTAAACACTAATTAGCGAACCTAACAGAAGTTTATTTTTCGCATTGTTTATTTGTTTACCTCATGCCCCTTTTCATGTTGCCATTCCTTCATCTCCTCAGCCGTAACCTCCTTTCCTTCGCCTCGTTCATATAAATAAGGAATTAGAATTGCATTGCGTTGAAGCTCTCTCATAAATCCTGGTCTTCCACTTTCTTTCCAGATTTGAACCAGTTCTGTGTTGCTATTGGGACCCTTCAGGTCCACAAGTCTGTAAAGTTTATTTTCTATCCTTCCACGCGTCTGTTTCTTCCATGCCTCGTCTTGGTCCTCTTCTGAAGGGGATCCTAACAGAGGCACCCTATTGATGCAGTTGCCCATGGCCCTCTAAAGGAGGACGTTCAAATTTGCCTGTGAATGAACAAAAAGGGGGAATAAAGGAAAGTTCTAAGCCGAGGCTTATGCTTCTGGTTAAGTGCAATCGTCGTCACCCACGTGAATTTTGTGCTGGCGAGGGGGAGGGGTGGGTGAGTTGTAGCTTAATTTTAGCCTGCGTGGCAGGCGTTTGGAGGGGAAGGGAATGGGAATTTTAGGCGCCCTTCTCTCGTGCCTAAAACTCCCTTTCCCTTCCCTTTCAATCGCCTGCCATGAAGACTACAGTGATTTGTAGATAACCATCCTCCCCAGAGGTAATGGCATGGCCTTCTGTGGCTAACTAGAGTAATCTAACCTTTACGAATTAAAGAAAATATATCTAGAGGCCTTTGCAAGAGTGACTCGGGAATCGCTTCAGAGCTTGAATTTGATGTCATAGATGGATTTTTTTTCTTCTTCCGGTGAAGGAACCCTGATCTTTGTGGAGTATGGACGCGAACCGACAACAAATTGACTTATGTACTATATACACTGTCTGGACCCGGGCCACACTGATTAAAAGCGTTTAAGAATAATGACCACAATATTGACATTTGTTAGGTTTCATTGGGATTTACACACTCCTCAGCAATTCCCGCGAAACCGGCCTGGTCACCGAACTTAGACCGGATACCGCCACTTTGATATACGTTAATGTATATCTTTTAATATATCCGGATATTCCGTGTTCATCAAAGCTTCAGATCAAGAAAGGTTCTCTCCAAAGCGGAAGTAACAGAACAACTTTCGACTCTATAAGATTTGTGATCAACTTAAATTCTTCACAAACAAAAGAATTAAGGAACTTCTCACGACATTAACCCCAGTAGGTCTATTGATCTACTTGAAGTTTGTAGGGACCGTGACGTTTGCGGTATTACTTGTTTAGTTAGCCCAGTATTTTTTGTTTGGTTTATGTAATTGTTGCACTCCTCAAAGACCTTGAATGTACCTGATGACGACAAACTAGGTAATTAGGCATTTACAAGTTGCCGTACCGGTACAAAATTTATGTTCCGTTTTTACTAAGTCAAGCACGGGACAACACAATTTTCAAAAGTTAAAACCGTGTTGTATAACTACTCGCATTTTAGATTTAATTCCTGATTTCATTGTTTTAATTTAGTTCCTTATGTGGCTTAGTTCTTTATCCGATGAACTTGACATATTCTGTTCAATTTTATTTGATATACTAGCCCAGTTGATCACCCGCAGATCTTAAACTAGCCTGTTCCAAGCGTTCAGATTGAAAATCTAGCTATTCAATCCAATATACCGTCAGATATAGAGCGAGATTGGCAGGAAATTTGTCCGATGTATCTGACTATTCGCCAACAGTTGATGATAAGGTCGTTTGCATGGCAGATTATAGATTCCAGATCATTCATTGCTCTCACGGCTAGATTAGTTATGGCTTTTGTTTTGAGGGCAATGGTTTGTACTTATACTGATTTCTTGTGTACTTTTGTTTGAAGTCGATCATATTTGTGCAAGATTAAATTTAAAATACGTAAGATTGAATTATCTTAATAAATATCTTGCACGTCGGGTTGAACCACAGTTAAGTAGACGAATACAATATAGATTTCTCAATACTTACGGTCGTCTAACTTCGAAACCTCTGGTCCTCGACATGAGGAATAAATTCGTGCAGAGGCAATATACGAAACTCGAGCATCGCTTTCCTTGATTTCGCTCCTTCACTGAGCGCGTGCTGGACGGCCCGAAACAGACTACAATTCAGCTACTCTAAGAACTAAGCCATGCATGTTACTAGCAAACAAATGCAAAATATGTTTCGCCTCATGAATAAGTGAGAATGTTGCGCTGTATTTGCATTTTAATAGCAAAAAGAAAAATAGTGAATTTACGTCATTATCTACTAAGAACAATTACACTGAAGTAGAGCGAAACGGGATGCTTAGTTCGTCTTAGTTGGTGTTCAAATTAGTTGTAAAACAACAAATACAAGTTATGATTGTAAAGAAACATCTTGATTGGTATATTAACTGATAGAAATTAACGATTTTTCAATTTTTATTACTAAAATCCATTATGGCTAATAACGGATCTGATAGAATAATAATTTTATCCCTGTAGACGAAGTTCTGTAAAGTGACCTTGTGAAAACTCTTTTTCAGTATATTTTTGCATCGATACGGACACAGCAGTATTTTAATTTTTTTGGGTGATTTTGCTAAATGAAATCCAGGTTTCTATTTCTCAAGGGATCACTTTTGGTCACTCGTAGTTTGCAGGTTAGTTTTGAAAGAGACTCGGCCTAAGTCGATTTTGGAGTTTATGGAGATTATGACTTTCATTGTATTAAACGTGGGCAGATTTAGGCACTGGGTTTTTGATCCTGACCTGTCTCGCAGTAGACTACGAGTAGTACCCCATTTCTCCTCTGGGATAGTAGAGCGAGCGAAACGCGAGCGCGCGTGAAAATCACCCCACGCGAGAAAAGGCGACACGTGTCACCTTTTCTCGCGAGGGGTGATTTTCACGCGCGTTCGCGTTTCGCTCGCTCTACTATCCCTGAGGAAAAATGGAGTACTACTCGTAGTCTAGTCTCGCAGCAGAAAAAAAAACAACAAAGGCGCCAAAAAACACAACAGCCAAAGGTGATAACAAAAAAATAGCCTGAAGATGTCAGTGAAAAAGGTACACCAATTTCTTTGCATTCAATTTCGTTTTACGTGCATTTTGCTTTTCGTTCGCTTTTTGTTTAGAGGGAACACGTGACGTACGAAGGCTACGTTTTGCTCGGGGATCGCTCGGGGAAGTCTTTACCCTGGTTACCAGAGGTATTTCTCGAGTGAGGCGGGAATTTTCGGTGTTGGCCGAAGTCCGAAGCCGCGAAAAAAAACTTTTGCTTTTCGCTTTTCGCATTTTTCTGACTTCACGGAAACCGGAAACCGCGCTAGGAACCTGAAAGTCCCTGGCTCCCTTCTGGCACTAGTCTTCAGACCCAGACCTCCCTCATTCATCCAATATGGCGGCTTTGTGAAGTTCCAATCACGGGCAGGCAGGCACGAGGAGCTTCGCATTTAAAACTGGCCTCCTTTCGTAGAAAGAAGGTCCATTAAGAGATTTTACTTTAAAATCTGACTTAGATGAAAATTATTCGTTTTGAAACAATGTAGGTGCTGGAAACAGCTGAAAAACATTGATCTTTGTGAGCAGCTCATTTTAAGCACACCAGTGAAAATTATGTCAGCGGATGAAAGAAGTTCTTTGTACTCGCGGTCGCGTTCCAGTGACAGCTTGAAACCTCAGATGGTGTTTGAACTTTTCGAATTGGTTGGTGTGTTAAGAGTACGTCCGCGTGTGTCTCAGCAGTTTTCCAAAGGTAAGCAAGCATGTCCAGTCTTCAGCATGATTTCCTCTGTTTCCTACGGGGCAGTGGAAAATGAAGACTGCAGACTGACAGCGGACTATTGTTTTTTGGGTTAGAAAACAATGTGACTGCTGTTGTCACGTTCTCATTTCCACTGTGTAAACAATAGTCCGCAGTCTGCATTTAATTTTACACTGACCGGTTACGTACATCCATAGCTACATGAGGGTGGGGGGGGGGGGGGGTACGAATACTGCAAAACCATACAGAAATACATATAAACACTGCACAGAGCAACATGAGAAAACCGCAAATGGCATTGAAATTACCTAAAAATTTCTAAACACTGCAAACAGCTTGGTATTGTAAAACCACAATACTGCATCGTAAAATAAAAATTTCCGAGCAAAACTGGATCACTGCAAACCATTATGCCCCCTCTCCTACAAAGCTTGTCCATCGTGCCTGGTACAGGATCATTATGAAATCAATTATTAGTCTGAAAGGTCATCCTTCCCTCCGCCCCACACCACATTGGGCAGCAAGGCAAGGGAGATGTCTAAATTCTCTGTGTTATAATGCCATCCCATGAAGACACAGACTAAGTTATACAATTATGTATAAATATCTAGTTGGCAGCCATGAACGATCTAGCCTCCTACGCAGACATTTTTAGCGGAGCTCGTTTTTCATCCCTCCCCACAAACGCCTGCTCAACCGGAAACAACATTCCTTTCCCATTGTTTTATTTGCGCAGTAACTGACCAATCAACAGTTGTGCAATTAAGTGTTGACAGGCTCAACACGACTAAAATGTGACCCTAGAGTCACCGTTTTCCTTCTTTTCTTTCTTTCGCCAAGGTTATGCAGTGCATGGAGTATTCCAAAATTTGACTAAATCTTATTTTTGCTGCCATGAATCTAACATTTATTACAGGTCCACAAAACTTTCCCAGTGTTTCATGTAGATCGAGTAATTACAGATTACCTTGCGGTCAAGGTCAACTTTCCAGAATTTGGAAAGTACAATGTGATTGGCTAAGCATGGGAAAGGAATGTTGTCTTCGGTTGAGCAAGCGTTTGAGGGGAGGGATGAAAAACGAGCTCCCCTAAAAAAAGCCTGCGTAGGAGGAAAACCTCTGTTGTTCAAACAAACCTAACATAATCTAAGGTCACATTTCACACTATCACGAGCTTATGAGTCGTGTTTGGCCTATCAACACTTTACTTCAAATGACTCGCTGAAACTGTCTTGACTCAATAGCAAGCAGTAGTACGTATAGTCTATTGTCACAAACTAGGCAGGTAATGTTCAATGGTTTGTATACTGCCATTTTTGCAAAATTCTGTGACATCCCGAGATGGTTTTATAATGCTGGGAATTAAGACATCTCTCTCGCCTTGCCACCAGTTAGGTGGTGGGGCGTAGAGACGGATGACATTTCAGACTAATCAATTGTTGCTATCAAGAATTTTGATTTCTGGTCTTGTATACAAACATGAGTGTGATTTGTCTAAGAGGAATGAGGGGACGGTCCGTGCAATCTGCAAATATCAGCAATATTTGCATACACATTGCATAAGATGGAAAAGGGTCTTGTAAATTTTTTGGGGGAAATTACAGGTCAAAGTTCAGGTCACTGTGATAGTGATAGATAATTAGGACAAAGAGTATCTCCTAGTTGCAATCACTACCCATGTGTTTTAAAATGAGGGGGACACTGTTTGACTTAGTTACCTGTCGATAAACATTGACCTGTACTCGTAACCTTTGGAATGTGACCTGTAAAAGGAACAAAGTTTGCAATGGCAAATCCAGAGGGAGGAGGTATGGAGCACTGAAGTCCCTTAACCCAAATTCTTTGGGCACATTAATTGTAAGTGAACTTACTGCCCTTAATGACAGCCCTGCCATAAAAACTAGTTGCAATATTGTACTCAAATTTAAACCTTCCATTTAGCATTGCTGGTTCTAACCCTAGCTGTTAATGAAATCACACCTTTTGAGATTCTTTTTTGGTTCACAGATGATATAAAAAGACTGCCATCTATTGAACAAGCTGTTTGGCATAAGGACAGCAAGTACAATCTGATGGTGCTGCTCTGTAGCAATGGTAATAAAAGTATAGTACAATAAAACCTGAGGTAGATGCATACATGTAGAGTTATCTTTTAGCATAGGAATATTGAATGCATTCAATTTTAGATCACAAGTTTTGGACACAGCAAGTTTAATGTAATGGTTGCTGGCTGAAAATGACTGATACAAAACTAGATTGACATTGACACTCCAGCACCTTTAATTATGGGTGAGAGGAAATTAGGATGAGCTTAAGACAGCACAAGACCAGTTACAACATTCATGTTGTAAATTGGAAATCTCAAAGAATTTCTTAAATATATTTTACACTTTATGGGGAGCCCTTTTTTGCACAGTTTCACTAACTTGAACGTTTTGGTTTGTTTTTCTCCAAAATACAAATGAGCACCACTCTTGAATAAGCAACACACCATAAAATGTTATAGAACCTGCAATACTCTTTCAAGTAAATATGGTTTTTATCTTGAATGTTTTTCTTGGCTATAAAATTGCCACAACTGGTGACAAAATGGTTGACATGCTGTCACACAGAGGGTTTTTTTTAGGAACCATAATAAACAGAATCTCCTCCCTCCACCCCTTGGCCAATTTTTGGTTGATTATTGCTTCTCACGAGCCTCATGAGTAGGAGTACAACATTGAAAAGGGGAGAGGAGAGGGTGGGGGCAGCCTGGAAAGGATACTATTGGAAACTGCTTTAAACTATTTTTAATATGAAAGAGTTTAAAACTTGGTCATTTATGTCATTTTGGCCAAACTGTCTCCAAAAATTTTGTTGTGAATTGTGGTGTGGCTAATAAACTTATTTGACTCTTTTGTGTAAAAGCTTGATTTCCTGTTACGTAAAATTTTGATAATATTTTACCGTGTTTTTATCTCCCCAGGTTCCATGTTGTTGAGGGGAGAAGAGAGAGGCAGACCTCCAGTTATAAAACAAATTTCTTGGTTTCAGGTATCTGTATAATGTTATTACTGACAGTAGAACCTCAATAAGTTGAACTTGGATAACTCTAATTCCCCGCTAACATGAACTGTTTTTTTTTCCCATCAGAGTTCAAGTTACTAAGGTTCTATTGTATTTTTATTATTGATTGAGGCTGTGTATGATGTGAAAAATTATGTAGTTAGAGGAAAATGTCATCCACTGCTCAAGGCCAAATTAAAGGTAGAGGTGGATAACAGCCTCCAAGATCTGCATGATTCTTCACATCATACAAAAGACAAATTAAATAATAATATTGTTTTATTGTTCATTGAAAATAGTTTATTTCTATGTTCTTAGCAATATTTTACCATATTTTACCTTTGAAAGATTAGCTCCCAGTCCTTTAGTCCTAACAAGTGAAATTTTATGGTCATTTCATCAGAATCCTGCAAAGTGCATCAGAACAATAACATTGGACCCTTCTGGCTCATGGGTGGTGTGTGCATGTATGAACAGCTGCCTCTATGTTGTACCTGTCGCTGGTGTCGTCATGGTAAGGTTCTGGTATAGCTGTTGTGAGCTAAAATCTTTCCTCAGTTAAAATCAGTGATTCAGCTATTTTAGGTCAGCTTATTGCTAGGGTTCTTACCCTTGTAACGTAGGCTGATATTCTTATTGAGAAAAATCTCAGATGGCTGGGTCACGTGCATAGAATGGATAATAACAGACTACCAAAGCAGCCGTTATACTCTCAACTCTGTTTGGGAATGCATAATCAAGGGAGGCCTTGATTCGGGCTGAAAGATGTTGTAAAGAAAAACATGAAACTTTGGAGAGACGCTGATCTCAACTGATGGCAGGAGAGTGGCAAGGACAGACCTACCTGGAGGAGACTTATTAAACCTTAGAACAGTCTTAGTCGAATGGACTGACTGCACCCGTGATAGTGATAATGATGATGAACCTATAGGCTAAAGACTGGCTTAACATGAGAACAGATTTTATGTAAAACACCGCCAACCTTTTTATTGCTAAAACCGGCTCCAAAGCACAACTTAGATTAACAGTCCATCATTGGACAAGGCAAGACCAAAATTAGCCCAATTTGTTTGGTGAATTCCTTCTTGTAGTCTAACATCGTAATGACTAGGCAGAGTGTGGTAATTAAAGAAACATAAGTCACCATGATGTATGTCCAACAAAATGTTCTGGTTTGTCCAAATTAAAGAGTAACATACAGGCTTATATATACAGGGCTCGCCCAGTCTTGAAAAGGCCTTGAAAAGTCCTTAAATTTCTGTGCAAGTCCTTGAAAAGTCCTTGAATTTTCTTCAACTTTGAATGTCGTAGCCCGGAAAGAGTTTTTTGATGCGTTTTGGTTGTCCAAGACAGAATATAAATCACAGCTCAGAGAATTATAAATATAAATTTTATATAAAGTGCTCTTTTTTTTATGCTATAATTAACTATCAATTTAAGACAAGTGAACTGAAACATGTAGAGAAGTTGGTGAAGCAAACAGTTCAAGCCTTAAAGCCTTATTAGAACAGACTAGGAATGTACATTTTTGTACAATCTGTGAAGCTATATTCCTAGTAGGTGGTCCTTGAAAATCTCATGTGGTCCTTGAAAAGTTCTTGAAAAGTCCTTGAAAATGGTTGCAATTTTTTGTATGAATCCTGATATAGCAGAGTGAATTGTACATCCTTTTTTTCTCAAAATTTTGTTTCTTTTCATTCAGAGTAATACTCATATTTCTTCTGAGTATTGGTCGACCAGGGACATCACTCTAATTTTAAGATGCGAAAGACGAGGTAAGAGATTCATATTAATTTTGGGTGATTTGAGAGTGAAATTTGTAGGAATTAATTATTTTTCTGGTTTTAAGACCCGTTGGTGTTTTTTTTTTGAGGTCTCCCATCCAGTATTGTTTGGTGGCATAGCGTGGATGATTTGGATATTGGTATCATTGGAACTGAGGCTAGTAATGCGCAAACTTTCATTATCATGTTTGAAGAAAGACTTTCCCTTTTCTAGGCTTTCTGTTTTTTTCATGATGGGCTAATGACTAGAAAAGCAGTCACAGAAATTTTGCAGTGTTCTGTGATCTTCCTAGATTGTTCTGGTAGATCTAGTAACAGAGGGAACAAAGCACCTATATATTATTTTTACATCCAAAATCTGTTCAAACTCTGTTATTGGGCTCCTTTTTTTGTTATCGACCTTGGCTTCATCTCAGTCCATGAAAACAAACAAACAAACAAGCAAACGAAACGTTGCCATTATCCAGCAATTTTGACTTTATGCTTAGTAATGCATACATGTACATACATGGATAAATTTGTGGAGTTTTTCAGACACATGACTTTTGTTTTTCTTCAGCTTGGTGAGGTATTGTTTGTGGATTTGAGGTTGAAGATGATGGTTGCATCAGTTGAAGTGAAGGAGAGTATCAAGTCCTTAGAGTTGATGCAGGATAAACAACATGAAACCACTGCACTGCTGGTGAATATATTACCTTTTTTTTATTAGTGTAGTCGTCATAGCGTTTTTAGGAAATGTCTTCCATGTTCTATGGTGCACAACCCATCAGCCAAAAATTGATGGTACATCATTTGCTTGACTTACCTCTTGGTTGTAGTGATAATATTATAGTAATCCTTTTAATAATAATAATAATAATAATAATAATAATAATAATAATAATAATAATAATAATAATAATAATAATAATAATAATAATAATGATGATGATGATAATAACATCAAGAAAGTATCAGAGAGAGCTACTATGACAGAGATTCAAAAGATCTCCATGCTGGGATCTGTGCGAATCCTCAGAAAGGTGCTCAGTGTATGAACAGAATGATTGACTTGAGTGACTGACGCTCTAGGTGCATTGTTTGGGCCCGGCTGATGCACAAAAAGAACACCAGCAAAGACTGTGATAAAAGAGATAATAATAATAATAATAGAATGTTTTCAATTAAGGCAATATGAACCAAAGGAGACATTGTGGATAAAAATTTGAAGAAAAAGGCCGTATATTTTGAGATCTGAGAAGGAGGCAGATATGACATTGAGAAGCAGTTCTCGTTCTTTGATGATGATGACTATGAGGACAAAAATGATGATGACAAAGATGACAATGGCGATGATGATGATGATTGTGATTGTGTTGAAGGTGATGATGGTGTTTGGACGTTGTGATGTAAGTGATGATGATGACAATAACTTTTATGGTTATGGTGATGTTTATAGTAATGGTGGTGATGGAGTGATGATGATGATGGTGACATTGTGGATAAAATTATGGATGGTGATGATGATGATGATGATGATGATGATGATGATCGTGGAGATGACATTGACCACAATACAGTAAGAGTGGTGGTTGTCCCTTCCCCAGAGTTTGCAATGCATACTGCAGAAGAAACAATTTGTTTGTGTATAGTTATAAAAAAAAGGTATTCATTGGTTTTAATTCCCTGTCAGATCAACACAATATCTGGCGACACAGTTCAGATGCAGTTAGAGTGCAAGTCTATGAAGAAAGCAAGTTTTGAACAGATGAGGAGTCCAGTTTCAGCCTCTTTTACAACCTCCATTGCTGTTGCTATGGGTTATGAAACACTAAGTACAAGGACCATACCAGTGGAAAGTGTGTTCTTAGGAATGGGTGATCTTCAGGACAAAATGCAACCCATGCCTGTTAAGGTATGTATGCCTTACATACATATCAAAGTCCCAATAGCGACCAACATCAATTTTCTCCTAACAATATCCATATAATGTCAAGAGATTAGGTTACGAGAATTAATTAAATGATCACCGAAGAGAAAATGCTTTGATCTTTTCTCAAATTCTCTCAACTTATTCTTTAAAGAAATGTATTGAGATCAGTTTGGAGAATTTGTATGTGGACATTGGGGCTTAAAGGTTTAAGGGAAAATGCTAAGAATTTAATTTTGCAAATATTGAAAAACAGATGAGACTGTGAAAGTGCTTTCAGAGGGGTTTTATTCGACTCAGAAGTTAGAACCAACTTGTGCAGCATTATAAACAGTACTACGGGAAAGTACTGCTCAGTAGCTTCCAGTTGAATGGTAACACTTAGATGATTTCATCCACAGACTCAAAAGGTAGAATTTTTTATTTATAATCCATAATTCATTCTGGCAGTGAAATGATCTTGGACAACGTCTTTGGATACATTTAAATCATAATAAAGGCACCTTTACAGTGAGAATAGCAAAACTGACAACAAGCTTAAAGTTACATGCATAACTGGGTGAACAATTATTTTGTTATTGAGGCGTGTGAAATCCATTTTCATGTCAAACAATTTCATCAACCCTAACTGAGTTGTGTTCTTTTCTTAACTTTCAGTCCAGTTCTGGTAACATCCAGTTCTCTGTTCAGTATGCGAGAAATCAGGTGTTCATTGGAGCTCGCAATAGAACTACTGATATTCTTGAGGTAAGAAAATGATTTTTCTTCTTCTTCTTCCTGTATTATTGTTGTTGTTGTTTTCCATTTTGCTCTGAGTTCTGGCTGTTCTCATGCTGACGAACCTCCCAAGAGAGCCTCGAGTCATAACAAATGACTAACGGCCCCTTAGGTACACTCTGCTGCTACTTAAAAGTCAAGCACCTTCCCCAGAATCCCAGGCTTTTCCTAATAACGTAGTTTTTTGTCCTATTCTAACCCTAATTCCAGTTTTTCATTCCCTTGTCCAAGTTTCTTAGTAACACTAATGTCGACATTTTCACACCCCACATTCTTCTATTCCTCTCTTCAAAGCCTTGTCTTTTTCAACTTTGTCAAATTATTTTCATGTATCCCATCTCCAGGTATAACAATGTCCACAATGTCCACTTCTTGCTCACTACAATAATGTCAGGTCTTCGTCTTCTTGATTTAACAACGTTATCACATTAGATGTTCATATCCCAAAGTAGCTTTACTTCATCATTCTCCACAACCCCTCTTGGTAAATATTCTTACATTTATTCAATCGTTTACAAAAGAGCGCTAGCATGCGGTAAGGCTCATTTTTGTTAAATAAATGTTCTTTCAGATTTATGACATTGATGTGGAAAATTTACCAATGTTTGTTTATCAACTGCCTCCCGGGGCAACAGATGTGTTAGTGACTGACAGAGTGATATTTACTGTTATTCATAAGAAAAGTTCTGGTGAGGTTAGTACATGTAAGATTTTTATTATCCTTTTGTGTGGTGAGGTTAATAATATTTAAACCTTGCATTCTGACATCAGCAGGTTATCCTTGATTGCCCTTTGACATACACCATCCATGTTTTCTGTCTTTGTTTTGGTTCTTCTACGGTGCAAGTAGAACCAGTACCAGACCCAACTGACAGTCAACATATGTTCATGCTAGAATGCCCTGATGCCTTCCGCCATGCAATGGCTGGCAAAGATTGATTAACAGAATAATACATACTTCAGTCTTCTTTTCAATGCTAATAACGTCTGATACATACGTATGTGTAACCCAGCAGATTTCCACAGGGCTCAGTTTTGGTCTGATCACTAAATCCCTCCTTGCAAAACTGTTCTCCCCAAACCGAATATTAACTCTACTTCTCTCTAACGGCAAAATATGTTGGGTTATGGGAGGGTTTGGTGGGCATTTTCTTGCAATCTTATACCATTCCTTGAGAGATTGGTATAAACTTTTATTAGTAAGTCACTCACACAACTTCAGAGCCCTGAGTCAAGCAATTGGTGGTACAGAGGTTTAACCATCTTTACTGTTTTTTTTTTTATCTTCAGACTTTCTTGTGTGTTCAGTCCAGTCAGCTAGCTGAGACATCATTAGCTGTTCCACAGGGCCATCAGGTAATAAATCTACACACTGATTAATTTACAAAAAAGGAAATAAAAATTAATGAAACCAGGGGATGTTCAGGTCCTAGGTAGCACATCAGTCAGTAATTTAATTCATTGTTTTTAAACAATGCGTAAACATTTGTCGTATGTTTGTCATCATATTTTTCTTAGCGTCGCGCAGATTGGTCCCTGTTTTCAAGGCCCTATTCATGGCTAGACTTTAATCATGATAAGACCAGGTAGTTTATGGTACAACTGTATTCATTGGTCGAGATTTGAGACACTGTCTAGCTATAAAAGTTCTGCTATTTCAGACCTGGTCATTATTCGTCTAGCTTGCACGAAAGCAAACAGTTACAGTAATTTTGTTACCCACCCTCCCTCCCTCCCTAATTAAAATTATCAACCTCTTCACTTCTCAGAAAACAGACTCAAGTATTATTCAGACTTTCCTGTTGCCTCCAGGAGAAAAACCAGTTGCCATGTTTCAACACTCAGACACTGTGGACAGTGTAGTGAATGAAGATGTTGCCTGGATTAATTCTGGCGCCTTGTCACAAAGCGTTGACGGTCTTATCCTGGTCACAACATCAGGTGTTTTTCAATGCAAGCCAAAGACGTCACCGGAGAAGTTGTTCCTGGAACTCGCTGTCAACAGTGCTGACACATCAGCAGCTGATATTTTGGCTATCACATCTGGTCTTGATGTCAATAAATTGTATGAGGTGAGTGCACAGGCAGTGATAATGGATTTTAACTCAAATATGTGTCATGTATAATTGTTGAGTAGGAGGAATATGATTGTCTTGGTAAGCAGGGTCCACAGTTGTGACCAGGTGGTCTCCAGTGTGCCTAAAAACTGAAATCTATCAACCAGAATTTCAAAGCTAGTTGCCAGTATGCGACTGGATATTATGTTTTCACTCCAGTATCTTGAACAGGTATTCAGGAGAAAAGGTTTTGGCTACTACTTTTTGTTCTCTGGGGACCAAAAATTGTTAGTCTAGTCGCCAGTTGGCTACCATGATTAGCCAATTAAAATTAATTTAATTTGGAACCCTGTGTAGTCCTGAAAAGGACTGTTGTTGACAGTGACTGACAGTTCAACAACTTGTGTGGTAGTCATCTCATGAAGCCTAGATGTAAATAAGTTTTGTTGGACGAATACATGTACATTTGTACCTCCACCAAGGGCCACCTCTCCACATGTACACCAGCCACCTCTCTACAACAGCCACTTTTTTATGGTAGACAGCCCATACATTGACTCTTGTTTAAACCTCTCTGCAATGGCCACCTTTCTACTACGGCCAAATAATTTCTTCTGTCTCCAAGGTGGCCATTGTGGAGAGGTTTAATTGTACGGCACTTTTTGTATATTATTTTGTGCCAACCCTTAACTTATTAGCAAACTGGTATGTGCACAAACATTTTTTTTTTTTCGATTAA
The DNA here is from genome assembly GCF_958299795.1 of Porites lutea. Lineage (NCBI taxonomy): Eukaryota > Metazoa > Cnidaria > Anthozoa > Scleractinia > Poritidae > Porites > Porites lutea. The sequence goes on along the minus strand of NC_133213.1, from coordinate 18,787,109 downwards.
CTATTTGTTCACTGTTTATGGCTGCCAATTCAGAACTAACGTGTCAAAGAGTGTTGTAACTCTTCAATCGTAGAAGTTACCAACAGTTTCAAAGTTACTTCCTCTTATGACCGTGCAGGAGCCAGATTGATTAAAATGTCCTAACACAAATTTTACATTTACTGATTTATTAACAATGGTATGTTGTTATGAGACAATGTATCCACAAAATATCTTTTTAAGATTGCTTCCTTAATCTGGCTGTAGAATCACTTTAAAGTATTATAACATTCTTGCCTTTGATATGAGATGTCTTTCTTTTTTCTGGTTTGCATTTCTAGATTCTGCTTGCTATTAACCTACAAAAGGTCTTATTTTCTTGTTTTTGTAACAGATGGCCGGTGATGAGGCATTGAGAAATGAAAACTATGAGCATGCAGTGGAATTATACCATCTATCAAAGGTAATTTCAACCATGGTGATTGATATACTAGGTGAATAAACAGTCCTTGAACATAGAACACTCTACTGGGAAACATCAGACAAATAGAGGTGCCCAGTGAATTTAAGATTAAGCTTTTAAAAACACCATGTTAGATAATGCCTGTACATCTTTGCCTTGATAACTTAATTTATTGTCTAGTCTCTTAAAATGTTTTAGTCTTTGTTTTGTTTTTTGTCAGGGCTCCATTGAAACTAGCTCTCCTAAATTGGATGCTCCTGGATAAATATTGATTTAAATGATTAATAATTCAATCAACTGAAAAGCATTATTGTTATAAAAAACATGAAACAACTTTCCTTTAAAAATTTTTTGGCAGCATCATTGTCTGGAAGTAAATTACTGCTCTTTAATTTAAATTTCATTCGAATGGTCGTACATTAGAATTTCATCCACAGCCTCAAAAGCTTAAACCACCTTGTACAGTATAATAAACGTACCAAAGGAATGTATTGCTCAGTAGCTTTCATTTAAATGGTCACACATTAGGATTGGAATTCATCCACAGACTCAAAAGTTAAAGTTAAACTATGCATGTTGTAAATTGAAAAGCAATTGAGAGACTTGTGACTGATTCAGTAACTGCTGACTTGATTTGTTGTCCTATTTTTTGTTTATACAGTGCTCATTTGAGAGAAGAGTTTCTCAGTTTGCTAAGTATGGAAGAGTTGCTGATATTCTTACATACCTCAGACAGGTACTTGGTACTTTTGTAATCAGGTTATCTGGGCTGTTAACTACTCTGATGCTCTTACACCCTGTAAGCTAGCATGGGTGGAGACCAATGCCTGTAGAAGAAAACAGTTATGTACACAATGTATTGCAAAATGAAGAACCTAAACCATCCTCTTCATTATCTTCCACTGACATGTGCGGAGAATGGCTGTCTAGATACACCTTAAGGAATAAATCAGATTGATCAGCTATGTGATTGTTATAAGAATCTTACCACCTGCAGAACTAAACACACTGAGGACTTTTTCAACTTTTAAGTACTTTTATCAATGTATATAGATTTATTTATAATGTAATATAGAATATATCTAATCTATCTTTTTCTTCCCATTGTAATATAACTCATAAATTCTGATCAGTGAATTACTTCAATAGATTTGAATAAACCATTAATTATTGTAATAAATTATTATTATTATTATTATTATTATTATTATTGTTAGTTTTTCTATTATTAATCTAAGGACTGATCATGAGTTGGATCACTGCTTCATACATCACTAAGTTGTTCTCTCTTCAATCTTATCATTTTTCAAGGCACTGAGTAAGCACAGTGATGTACATACTGCTGAGAGAAAACACTTGTCCAACCTGACTCTATTCTGCTTCATACAACAGGTCAGTTAAAGTGCTGTTCAGTCTTGTTTTAACTGGCAATGAAAGTACAAGAGTCCTTATTTCACTTTGCTAACAAGACCTCGATACAAGTGTACACCCAAGCACAAGAACTAGTGTAGGGGCCAAAAGGATAACATTATAGTTTACTTGGCCTCTAGACACCAAAAATTATACTTTATACTAGTAGTAATAAAATTAATGGTAATAGTAAAATAAAAAAAAAACATTTACTAGAAATAATAATAAACTAGGAGTAATTGGAGCTTAGGAGAGTGCGTGCGATATGTTTGGTAGGCATACAGGTAGCAGTTGAGGAGAAAGAGTGGATGGTTCTTGCGATCGATAACTATGATTATGGCATATTTTGAACGAAAGGGTTGCGTACAGCAAAACCTCGATTTAAACTGTGTATTAAATAAAAAGGTTTTGAAGGGTAGTGATCGGTGTGATATCGTATGGTTCATCAAGTGCTAGGATATGTTCCAAGGCAGGGGAGAGTCAAAGCCAAAGAAATCCCTAGGGCTTGCAAAAAATCCCATAAAATTCTGGTCCAAAAATCAACCCCCAAAAATCCTATACTTAATTTCCGAGGTGTAAACGTTTTCAATAAGGGATTAAAGTTAGTGATAAATCCAAACATTTAAATGTCATTATTTTGTCTGACGGCTAAGAGGATTATATTTATTTCACCTCAAAATCTAATTTTTGACAGGTACTTCAAAGCACTGGGGATGTAATTCAGCATGCAATTCTGTCAGAGGCATTCAGGTAATAGCCTGCAAAAAAAGTCGTATCTCCTTGCTTCTTGTTGCTAGGGATTTTTTGTTTCTGTGCCTCACCAACAGAAATTCCATACTGATGACCTAAATTAATGTTTATGTAATTAATATGGTAGTTATGGGTTACCAAATGTAAATTTGTTTGATTTTATGTTTCTCCTGGCTGATTATGGTAAAGTTTTTCTGTGAACAAGCTCCAGCAAAAGTCAAATGCTTCTTCTAAAGAAGAAGAATTTTTATATTCCACAAATATTGACGGTTTTGGAAGTTTGGATTTTCCAAGGGTTTTTACCATTTACATGGGAAAACCAGATAAAATGGATGGAAAATCAAATGATTTGCAACATTCTGTTTGGGAATTTTCAAAGAATATGGACTGCGATTTGAGACAATGCCATTTTTAAGCTGATTTACCTACCCTGAAGTAGGTATTTCTTCCACCACATCAAATTTTATAGTTTTACATTTATGCACAAGGAGGGGGACATGGGGATTTGCGGTGTTGTGGTGTTGCTAATTTTTTTACTGTGCGATATTGCTGTGAATAAAATCCGATCTTGTGGTCTTGTGGTGATCCCAAATCATACAGTGTGTGATGTCTTTTTTATTTTAAACCTGCAGTGTTTGGTGAAAAAAAGTTACTTGCGGACCCTTTGTGATGTTGTGGTTTATTTTTTGACACATTTGACCAACTTACCCTTGAGTAGCTGTCAAAACCTATTTACATCACGTGTGGACGTTTTCCCTTTTTCAAGAAACTTTTTAGATCATTAAATCAGAAGATGAAAATCAAATTGTGGTGTCGGTGTTTTGTAAACTTTTTTGCGGTGATGTGGTATTCCTTATTTTTTTCTGTGGCCTTGTGGTGTTGACAATCCCCCAATGCTCCCCTCCTCTTGAGATATCCATCATTTGTGTAAATGGTACATGTCAGCACCCAAATGGGATGCACCCGTACTATCATTATTATTTTTTGATTTTCTTTATAATCTTTAGTCAGTTCCTGAATGACAATTTTGACTATGATGAGTCCACTGCTTTGGAGCAGCTATCAGCATTTGGTCTGAAGAACTTCATGTTTGATGTGGCCAAGGTATGTATTTACACATGGTATATATTTTTCATTGTATCAGCCTGGGACTTGTACATCTTTGTAAGGGACCTCTTGAGGGCTCATTAATGGAGGGGCTTATATCCAAGGGGGCTTATAACTGGGATAAAAAAAAGTGCCTTGAAAGAAGCTACAATATAGCAGCAGAGGTGATCAAAATATGTTTTGAATTTACTGGTTTTTAATTAAAAAGCTTCAAATGTCGTAATAAATTGATTTTGTTTTCAGAGTGGGGCTTAAGAATAATTTGGAACTAAAGGGAGGTTTATATCCCGAGGCACTTTTAATCAGATGTATTTTTTTGTTTCCGGGCCAGGAAATGAGTGTACATGTTGATGGGCTTATAAATGGAGGGGTGGGGGCTTATAGGCATCAGTTTACATTAGCTGTAAATTGTAATATTGTTGTACAGAATTCTAGAAATATGCACTGAAAACCAGTGCAAAACCACATGTGTGTGCTGCCATTTTATTCTCTTCTCTTATTCCTAAATAATATTCAATACCTTGGATGGACAGGCAAGAGGCTTAATGCCAAAAACTCTGGACCTTCTTGCACAGAAGGGACAGTTCCACCTTCCCATTGAGCTGCAGAACAAGCTGGCATCTCGAGGATTTACTGAAATTATCAGCAAAAGTGCTAATGGTAAGCGCAAGAGGAAGCTAGCTTTTTACTAGCTTTTTTTCTGTCATTTAGTTTGTCTATAATACAGGTGCATGCCCAAATTAGGGCTTAAGACATTCCAGAACATTTCATCTACTGTGTTAATTTTGATTTAAAAAAAATTCACCTTAATCCTCTTATTGATAGATTTTGGCCAAGAAAATTTAAGCTCAATTACTACTTTCTTTCCTTTGTTTTCCTCTTCTTAAATTTTTAATGAGTTAATAATATGTAATTTCAATAAAGGTGCCTTTATTCAGTGTATGGACCCTCAAGAAGCTGTCACATTTTTGTTGACTAAGGTGAGGAAGACTTTTGATTTAAATATTGATTTTTTTCCCATTATTTCTATAAATTGATGAGAATTGCCTGTTGGAGCAGGGCTGGAAAAAAGTGCTGTCCAGTCATCCAAGTAAAAATTTCCTGTCGGGCAAGTAACATTTCATTTCCACTTGGGCAAGGGTGCAGGCAAGTTGTCTGCCAACTTAATTGTTTTTAAAGACTTGCCTGGGGGAAGGAAGATTTGAGAGCTGCGTAGGAGCAAGTTAGAATTTCAAGTTTTTTTCAAGCTTTGTGGAGGTCATGATGTAATGTTTCATCATTGCTTTATTTTGCAGCCTGAGACCATTCTTAGCCACATGAAGTTTCTTCTATCTCGTCTGACATCACTTAATGAAGAAAGTCTGGTACACATTGCTCGGGTTTTGGATCCATCGCGCCCGTCATTCAGGTCTCTGGCAAGTAAAGTCAGGCCACCCAGGCAAAGGTAAATGACAACTTTCTCAGGATAATTTTGCTCCTGATTTTTTACCAGTTACAAGCTTGAAGGGAAAAGAAATAGACCAACGTTGACGTTATTTTGAGAGTGGTTGTGGTAACAGTAGTGATAATGATAATGGTGACCATAGCAATAATGATGATGATGATGATGATGATGATGCAGTGGTCCAAGCTGTGACCATTTTGGTTGCCATGGTGAGTAAAAAAAAATTGGGTGGCTAAAATTGTTGTAAAATTCGCCAATTTGGTGACCTGTCATCGGCAATCACATGCCAAGCTATTCCCAAGAAACTTCTCAAGATTTTGTGAGATATGTTTTTCTGTTAGTGATTATGGTCTTTTTAAGTTAAAGTGAAATAGAAATTTGTATGAAATATTATTTATGCTCTGTTTTCTTGATTATTTGCCTAATTTCATCATGGTTAAACTCAGGTTATTAAGCCTTGAGATGTCGCGTGCACCTCTAAATTCAATTGTGATAGTTGGGCAGCCATTTTGATTCTTTCAAAGGTTCATGTAGTGTTGCACAAAGTGTCCCTTTTTTCTGACGACCATTTTATAATTTTAGTTCGCCAAATTTGACTTTGAACAAAGTTGATCTTGGGGCACTGTGATGATGATGTTGATGATTATGATAGTGCTAGTGATGCAGATATTAATCATAGTGATGATGATGATGATGATGATGATGATGGTGACGATGACGACGACGACGACGACGACGACGACGACGACGACGACGACGAAAGTAATGGAAATAAATTATTATCATAATTGTATTATTATGAAAGTGATAATGACAATGGTGTAGTATACTAGATGATTACTCATGCTTGATAACAGTTTGCATTCAGCTATTGGTGCTTTTTTTTCCTTAGAACAGCTTCAAGTAGTTCAATCACTTCCTTGATTTCACTTGAGAGTGTTGTAAGCTTTGGGCAGGTCAGTTCTCTCTCGTTATGTTATATTTTTATTACTATATTATTCATACTAGCAATGAATAAATGGACTTACAAAATGTTTTTTACCCAACCACCTTTTTATCTAGAATCCATCATCTATTCAGGTTACAAAAAAAGTTGGTTTTACAGCTTGCCATTTGGGCAAGTTGTTGCTAGTATTTGCTAGCCCAAGAGTCTTTCTAACTAGCCCAAAAAATTGTTTGATAAGCAGCACTGATTACAGTTCTTTTGTAATTTGAATTTCCCAAACACTTCACTTGCCAGGATTCACTATTCTAGCCCTTTTGCAAAATCCACTTGCCCTGGGCTATTGGACATGATTTTTTTTGCACGCTGTTTATTACCCACATCCATCTATCAATGCGGTTCCTATCTCCACTGGGGATCAAATATGTCACCCTCTTTACGCTAAAAGTCTTTTTTAAATCTTTTTCTCAGGAGGATAATAAACAGCCATCACTTCAAGATATAATTGAGCTGTTTCTCTGTTCTCTTTTGGTCTTGAACCACATCAGAGATCAAAAGTTGGATGCTGTGACAAGGCATGTCTGAATTTTTTTTTAATTATCGTTGGTTTATTCTTTTTTAAAACAATAATTGTTATTATCCCCAAAGCAGTGATTCACCTATGTGTAGAAACCAGCACCAGCTGTAGTGAGCCCTTGGACACACACACATACACCTACAAAACTGCGAGTCCCTGATAAACGAAGCAAAGCAAATTTTCAAGCAATCAGAAGCACTTTCCAAATCTGGGTAGGGACACGTCATTAGTGTGGAATTCCTGCACTCATTCCTCAGACAGCAATTTGCAGGGAAACCAGTTGTGGCATTGTTAATTAAGTGTCAGCCGTTTTCTCAGGGTACACTGTGCATAAGTATTTAACACGTAGACAGTCAAAGGTGTTCTTCATTTTATCTCAGTGCTGAGCAACTGCATAAAAGATTTAATTGAGCTCTTACCTTTTAATTATGAGCAGAAAAGAAGTTAATTGTTCATCCAAATGAATGGATAATTTGTGCATATTTTAAAAAAATGCATCTAAGATGTGTGGTTGTAGGTAGATGAATATCTGAAAATAGACATTTTTCCCTTCCAATTTCAAGATACTTTAAAAATTCATGCATAAGCTACATTTTTACTAAAATAACTAACAAAAGATGTTAACAAAATTAATTCTTCTATCTTTCATTTCTAGAATTTCAGCTGTTAAGTGTATTTGTGGAGGAAATCAAACTGCAGAAGATGGATTTGGAAAAAAGAGGGTAAAATAAACAAACATCATTTCTTGCAAAACTGAAAAACAAAATTATCAGTGCCTTGAAAAGGTACTTTCCAATAGCAGATCCTGGGGAGGGGCCCAAGGGGCCGCCCCACCCCCTCTCCTTATTTTTAGACCAAAATGAGGCCCAAAGGGCAAAAAAAAATTTGGGGGGGAGGCCGGGCCCCCTCTTATCTCAGGGTCTGGATGACCCTCCCCCCCCCCATTATCTGAAGGTCTGGATCTGCCAGTGCTTTCCATTAGCTTTCATGCTGTGTTGTACTAAGGTGGTTCTGACTTATCAGTCTGTGACTGAAATCCTTGGGCATGACAATTCAAATGTCAGAAGACTATAGCTACTGAGCTGTACTTTTACCTTGCGTGCTTAGTTTTCCCATTTTGTTCAAAATTTATGTAAATATGTCCTTAATGAGAGAGGAAAGAGTTGATAAAATTAATTGGATCTCTTTAATTTGCTGTTCACAGCCAGAGAGCACAGTGGAGTTCCTGTGCAGGCCTGTGAGGTTGTCCTGTGGCCAGCAACACACTGCTGTTGTAAGCTCCTCTGGGGATGTGTACACGTGGGGGAGGTCACAGAAAGGAAGGTACATAAAATAATGTCCATATTTATGAACATAGCTAGAATTAAACTGGAAAGCCATAACTATATCAATAATTATTGCTCTTTTATTTAATAAGGTTTTTTCCCTATCTTAGATTAGGTGTTGTATTGATGCATAATGGAACACACTTCCTTAACTTTTGCCCCATGCACTGTATTCTTTTCTGTTCTTTCTTTGTTTGTTGATGATATATTTATTTTTATAAAAGGAACCTGGAGGGCAGGAAGAAGCTAGGAACTACAAGAGAAATCACCTCCCCAAGTGCCTTTTTCTAACTGTATATATTTTGAGAGCTATACTAAATTCTTAGGGTTTCTTAGGGAATTTTATGTATATTTTTTTGTTAGAGCGTATTAGATCATAATAATTTATTTAAATGTTATTTTTGCACTTTACAAATAATAAATTATTTTTATTTATTTTTTATTATTGTATTACTACATATCATGTATTCCTTTATTGTGTACCATCCTATTCTGTTATGTGAATTATTTTACAGGTTGGGCCATGGTGATCTGATAGAGGAAGAAGGAAAATCCATTCCTTTCAGAGTAGAAATCCTTCACATGCATAGGTATCATACAGTAAGCCTCTCACCTCTAGACTGAATTAATTATTGTGGGACAATTTGTCATATTTTTAACATTTTGCATCTGTTGATGATGATATCCTGTGGTGCTACCTTAAGCAAAACCTCTTATGCCAAATATTTTATTTTGCATGGTGCTATTTAGGTTGTTTAAAATTAATGTTGTTGCTGAAAGCTTAACCTAAGTCATCTATTCTCTTTTCACTTCGTTCTATCCATTAGGCAATTTAACGGTTGGTCTCTCGAGACAGACGTTTGTCAAATTGAAATTGAAATTGAAATATTTACAGGGCCTACAAACAGTGATTTTGTTCCAAATAGCTATAGTGAGTCGTGGGATTCGTTTTGTGAAAAATCATTAGTCCCAGTCCAGTGCCAATGAGTCCCAATTAAAAAAAAAAGACTCTGAAATTGAAAATGCTTGGGCCTTTATGTAACCAGACAGTTAATCTGAGGACAGACTCCAACACTCTGTATTACAGTATACTTAAATTAAAACATAGTCCTTCTATTTTAAAGCACAAAAGAGGCTAAAAGAAGTACGTATCATTAAACAACAGCCATTTCCATAACTGCCACAGAAATTACACGAACAGGCAGGTTATTGATTTAGAAAATACACATGTTGAGATTGATCAATCAATCAATCTTTGCATCCTACGGGATGCATGCCATAAATAAATTTGCATCTTTGGGGATTTTTATGCATCAGGGATGCAGGACGCAGAGGTAACAAAATTGCTGTATAAAGGGGAAATAAACACATGCATGATATTATTTGGATAATTAGACATAAGACCTATGATAATCTGTATGTACTGGCTAATTCTGTTTTACTTAAGGCATGTTTGATTGACCGTATTCTGGATTAAGAATAAATGGAATAAACTCTACAAATCATTAATTTTGGTTTGGATTCATTGCATTATTATATAGAAATCTGCTTGAAATAGATATTCCAATGTATGTAGCCTCTAAGAGGTCCATGGAGCATATAGTACAAGAGATTTGTAACAAAACTTTTGCACATTCTTATTCCGGGATCCAATCAATCGAATGCACGGTCCTTAGTCCAGCAATGTTTGGTTGTTGCAGGATAAATGTGTTATCTGTAGCGTGTGGGTTGGAACACACTCTGGCACTGTGTCGTGATGGGGTAGGCATTTTAATCTTCTTCTTAATCTAGAATCATTTTTTCCCCGAAAACAGGCATTAGTAGTAATGAAAAAACAAGCAAACAAATAAAATACATGTAGGGATTTTGTTACAAATTGTTATGGTGAGTCCTGGGACTCATCTTGTGAAAAGTCATGAGTCCCAGTTAAAAAAAGTCTGAAATTGAAAATGCTTACACATCTTTATGTAACCAGACAGTTAATCTGAAGACAGACTCCAAAACTCTCTATTACAATATCCTGAAATTAAAATATAGTCCTTCTATTTTAAACCACAACAAAGTTTAAAAGAAATATGCATCATTTAACAGCAGCCATTAACAATAATTGCCACAGACATTACACAATCACGCCGGATATTTTTACAAATACACATCATCTTCAGATCATTGGATCGATCTTTGCATCCTACAGGACGCATGTCATGAATTATTTTGCGTCCTTGGGGATCAATTTTTATGCATCAGGGATGCAGGATGCAGAGGTGGTAAAATCACTGTGTAGGTCAGTAATGACCCTCCTGGGCTTCTGTAAAAAAAAATTATTCTGAACATTTCTTTTACTTAATAGGTTTATTCTTGGGGTTCTTCTGAATATGGCCAGGTATGTGACACCAAGAAAAGTTTGTTACTTAATTTGTAAGGCATAGAAAAAATAATGAGGATGTGTGTGTTTGTTGGTGGAAAATTTGCTTGTGAAGTATTAAAAAAATTAATCTATATCATAGTGCTGACACAAGAAATTGCAGTCAATTAAAGTAAGCTGTTTGAGCAAAATTTTTTACTAGACCGGGTTTTCTTTGAAAAGTTAAGAAGCGTCCACTTAAGCATTAATTTTGTATAAAATTTTTCCAGTAAAATTGGATTATTATTTTCATATTGTTGGTGTATTATAGCTTTAGTTTGTCTTAAAGTTTTGTATTCAGTACATTAAAACTGGAAAAGGTTTCACAGAAAGGTCACCATAGTTCAATGTGCCTTTTTAGTAATGCATCCACCTGAAATATTTCAGAACTAATTTTTAAAAATTCACTTGTTATGGTCTCTAGCTTGGCCAAGGAGATACACAGCAACAGACCCGCCCTGTTTACATCACTGAACTGTCAGACAAGAAATGCATAGCAGTGACTTGCGGCCATTACCATTCTATGGCACTGTCCGCAGACCATCGGGTGTGGTCTTGGGGATGGGGTGTCCATGGACAGTTAGGAGTGGGTAGCATTGAAGATAGTCTCCTGCCCACACATGTGACAGCACTGGATGAGTATGAAGTCACTCACCTAGCAGCAGGTTACTCCCACAGTGCTGCACTCACTTCACAGGTGGGTAATTTAGTATCAGGGCAGTTGGTGTGACTGGCTCGGGTGTTGATAGACAGTGAGGAGAGGGTGGCACTGAAGATATACCACTGCCCACACATCCAACAGCACTGGATGTGTATGACGTCACTCATCAGCAGAGGCTACTCCCACAGTTCTGCACTCACATCACAAGTGGGTTATCTAGTATCAGGGGTGTCCATTTGACTGGGGTGTCCATAGACAGTAAGTAATGGGTGGCACTGAAGGAAGTTTACTGCCAACACAGTGACAGCACTTGATGAGTATGAAGTCACTTGCTTAGCAGCAATTGACTCCCACGATGCTTCCCTCACTTCACAAGTCGCAGGTTGATTCAGTACCAGGGGTGTTTGTGTGACTTGCTGGGGTGTCTATAGACTTTGATAAGTGAGTGACCTCGAAGGTAGTTTACTGCCAACACGTATGATGAGTGTGAAGTCAAGTTACCGGTACTCCCACAGTGCTCCACCCCTTACAGCTCAATTAAGTGATTCTGTATTAGCTGTGGTATTGGGGTGGGGGGTGTACATGTTTGAGTGAAAACAAATCCAAAGAATATTTTTAATTGGTATTGATAACAATTATAGTTACATTTTAAATGTATTTTGTTAATCTCTTGCAGGGACAAGTGCTAACATTTGGAGGAGGTAAAAATTTCTACAATATAAGCTTGGTAAAGGGGAAAGAGAAGTTAATAGAAATGGAAAGTGCTGCTTATGCACACTCTTAAAAACCAAAACTAAGTAGTACATTAATTCCCCCAGAAACCATTTGACTTTTGAGGGGGGGGGTGGGGAGTGGTATGGGTGATTTCAGAAATAGCTGGGGAAAAAATATCCTTCACTGAAAAAAATACTTCTCATGGCAAATAACGCTGGCAAAAAATCTTACACTATTATATGTCAGGGATAAATTATGATCTCCAGAAGTTTAGGGAAAAATAATTCTTTCCCAAACCAGGTCACCCATACACACCTAAAGCCAGCTTATTGTAACAACAAACAAAGTTTTTATATGGCTCTGTCTTTGCTCTGTTCATCTTATGTACCACTTTAACAAATATTTTGGCAATATTGTTTGATCTTTTCAGGGCTGTATGGTCAGCTAGGGTTAGGAACAAACAGCAAGCAAACACTCCCTCAACTGGTGAAACGCTTGAAAGATGAGAAAGTGTATTTGATCAGTTGTGGATCATTTGAGACTGTAAGTATATTATAATAGTCAAGAGATTAATGTTATTTCTTTACTATTTTGGACTGTTCTTTAATTTCCTGGCATATTTTTCTTAACTTGCGAATAATTATTATTGCTCTCAGATTGCTGTGACAGAAGACCAGAAAATCTTTAACTGGGGAAGAAGCCCACACTTTTTCCGATTTTATATGGTGAGTACAGTTTTTTACTTAATTTTATTTTAATATCTATCAGAAAATCCATGCTCCCTGTCCCTTCAAAAATTGTGTCTTTCCCACAGTCTCATCCCCCTCCCCACCCCCCCCGACCACCAAAAGAAAGCTTTTCTTTAAAAGCAATATTGTTGTAGGGAGACCAATGCTCTGAACCAGTGAAATCTAGGTTGCCCAGGTTATGATTTTTATGAAACACAATTAATAATTAATAATTAATTTTCTAGTCTTCCTTGAGCAAAACTAAGGTGCCAGGGGCCACCGGCCAGACATAATAATTATTAGGGAGCTTAAGCAACAATGATGGTGACGGCTGCAAAAACCTCACTTAAAAAGTGAATTTGTGCTGCCTCTAACTTTTATCGCGTTTATTCCATCTATTTTAATTCTTCAGATGTTGGCAATTTTATTTGACTTGAATTCTAAAGGCCTGTATCAAAGTTCAAGACCAGAAAAGAAAGTTGTTAACTTGTGTTCCTGTCCTCGACAAAATGTGAAATTAGGCAGTTTCACTTTGTAGTCATGCAACAACGGCAAAGAAATGTACGAGAAAGCGTGATGCACTTGCAAAGTTGTTGTTTGGCAAATATAAACCTATTGCTTTTTTGCTGTTCTCCTGCCCATCGCCGCTGTCGTTGCTTAAGCTCGCTATTGTTATAGCATGGCCCTGCCCCACTACCCAGATTTTTTAATGGAGGTGATGCAGGCTGAGGATCATGAGATTTTTCCTGACATTTAACAGGTGTATTTTATTTTTAACAAGTAGCAATATCCTTTCCCATAATTATGTTGTTAATTGTAGTTTATGTTTGTGTAATGTTTTGATAGCTTCTGTGTATTTTAGCGCCCTGAGTACCGTTCCAAGCGTTCTGCACAGACCACTCTTCCCACGAACTCATTATCGCACCGTTTGCTTCCTGAGCACATGAACTGTACCTTCTCTTCACAAATTAAGGATGTAAGTCACTTTGATTGTATCTTATTTAAAATTCTAATATGTAGACTTGCAATTGGCCAAGGCCAAAAAAACTGTCTTTCTGCAGTAATTCAACTTTTCCATAAGCACGGAGCAAACAGGATTCCTCCTAAAATAATGGATCATTGATTGTTGAAGATCAGTAACTGGTTAGCAGAGAATTTTAAAAAAACATGTCACCTCAATGAAATGTACACCTTAGCCTGCAATATAGTAATGTGACACTTGTTAGTTAGCAAGTTATCGGGACTCGACTGTACCTTTTTTGACAGTTGTCAAATATCAAGTTAAACACAGATTTTAGTGGAACTCCACACGCGCACAAAATGCATGCGTGCAGATGGAGCCCCATACCTAAGAAAATGTGGTAATCTATCGATTCAAGAAATTTAGGTAATCATGAGACCGTCTATCCGTCCATCTGCACCATAGGGAAACCAATGTGAAATGTCAAACTTTCTAGCTAGTGTGGAAGCCTGTAACCTGTGTTCAACTTGATATTAGACATCCATAATTATTATGGTTAAATGACGGCTGTAAAAAAGGGTATCGGCTGATCACATGACCATATCGCGGGCTCAGGTGCCAACTTCTCAAAGTCGTGTGTGGCATTTTGAAGTTTTCCGCTGCCCAGTTAATACCTTTTAATTGATTGCATGCTCAAGTTTATATTTTTCAGTCATATGGTTCTAAGTATAGATTTGTGAATTTCTTTGCAATGGTTTAAAATCCATCGCCTGAAGTAAATTTAAAATGTACAAACAGGAGCTTCACTTTTAGCTCCGGCTAAATCTATATACTAGCTTGGACTCCAAGCTAGTAAGTGTGACATTTCACATCTGCTAACATGAAAGGCTGGATGTATGGATGGGTGATGTTGTCAGAACCAAAATTTCTTGGATGCATAAATAACCAAATTTTATTGCCCTTGGTGCTCCGCCACACACAGAAAGACACGCAAGAGCTCCTTTATGACTCATAGTAAAATGCGTGCACAGACATGTCACCCGAACACTTGGCATAGCCTTGTTTCAAGTTCTGCTTCTCCACTGCGTTGTTCCCAGATGTCTCTAGCCTGAGAAAACAGCCGACATTTTGCAACGCCGCCACTTGTCTCCCCAGGAAAAGATGTCCGAGGAATGACCGCAGAAATTCCATACTGATGACGTATCACTACTAACCCTGATTTGGGTATTGCTTAATTCTGGAGTCATCCCCAGTGTAATATAATTTATTTGTTTTCTTTGTTTTATGGACCATTGTCAGGGTTAGGTTCATTGATAACGATGTTTTTTTTTGTTTTCTTTGTTTTACATCAGCCGTGAGTAATAAATTATGTAACACCAGAGATGAGCCTAATTTTGATTGTTTGTGCTTTGAGGGAAATTTTCTTCAACCTATCAGAAGCACTACTGTACCTTGACCTGTTCACAGTGGTTAGGTTTCCCTATGTACACTGGCAAACTTAGGGTGCTTTCCATTTGTCAGAACTGACCAGCAGACCATTCCTGTTGTAATGAGAATTTCATTTTTAATCAAAACTATCCAGCCAGATCAGTCAAATCCTACATAGTATTCACGAAGGAGATGGTTTTTAAGCAAAGTCCTTTGGAAAAAGCCGATTTCATTTGCTAACTGACTAAACTGACAATGGTCCCTGCCGGCCAGTTCTGACAAATGGAAAACGCCTTTAGATCAAACAAAGCCATACGTGTATGCTAAGTGTGCTATTGTGTCTTGTTAGGTGTGCTGTGGTAACTGGCATTACATGATACTGATGGAATCAGGGCAGGTCTACAGCTGGGGATTCAATGACTATGGTCAACTTGGTCTGGGGAGTAAAATGGACAGACAGGTAAGGGTGTGGCATAGGTGGGTGGTTACTCCCCATGGAACAGGAGACCATTACCTGAAGCATGCAATAAAAAATACATTAACAATGTACATGATGATGTTTTACAGTTCTGCTTGTTCATTAATTTTTCAGACATGTTTTGGATTCATGCCTTTTTCCTTGTCATGCTGTAAACTGTGGTCATCCATATAAATGAGCATCAGCATTTTTCCTTCTTTTTACATGCCATTAGTGTAGTGAGAAATTCCTTATAAAGTGGTAACCAAACATTGCAAAATATTGTTCCCTTTGATTGTAAATTTTTTTTTGTTTGTCTTTTGGTATCATTTATTTTTGCATTATTACTATAGCATACTGTAAAATTTAGGTCATTTAATGACCTAATAAGCATCTGAGGTGTATATATTAGGGGTTCAAGTGGGGGCGTTAATGGATAGGAGACGTTTCAAAGAGGGAGGCGTTTATTCTTATAGCTGTAACAAGCTCAACAAAACCGATACGCTTTTGGCAAAAATATTGAGGGAGTATAAAAATAGAGCAATATCCACTCCATCAATTGATCTCTCTAAGTCGTCTAAAGATCGATATCACTCTTTCAAATCCCAATGTTGATGTCAGAATCCTTGCTCAGGGTTATTATGTTGCTATCATTAGTCTATGCTTACCTTGAAATTGACACTGAACAAGATGAAATACGCCAAAAGCCTTGTTAATTAAGCAATAAACTGAATGAATTGAATGATTTTGCCCCTTTTTGCTAATTCCTAGTATTTTGGAGGAATTATCATAGGTGGCGTCTGTCAAGACAGGGACGTGTAATACATTTTTAACATAGAGGGGGTGTTTATTAGATAAAAGGTAACAATATTTTCACTGTAATAAAACTACACTGTTAATACTGAATCGTAGCCAACAGTTACCAGCACAGAAAACAACTTATTGACAAGATCAAGCAAAACTAACTACGAGAGAACAACTGGAGAACTGACAATAGACTACTGTTTAACTGTGACAATAGATGAATTGAAACGCACTAATTGCTGATTATGAGTCTTCATAGCCAATAACATCAAGGCTTAACTGACAGACGATCAATGACATCGCGACATAATTGACTAATCAGATCAATAACCAGGGTATAATTCCATCAACTGACGTGATACAACTCACTTTGACCCTGAAGATGACTACCACACAGGTTGTCGAAACATCAGTCACTGTCAACAACAACAGTCCTATTCAGGACTTCGTTCACCTGGACGATCAAACTCAACCTACTTTTGAAATGACTCCTGGGTTCAAACGTTTCACATCCTTTTCACACTGTTAATACTGTTCATTAGAACACTATAATGAGGTAATGGTGCAGCTATAAAATGAGGTTTTTCTCCTTCATTTAGATATCTCCCAGACTGCTCCACAAACTTTCTAATAAGTTTATCACTATGATCAGCACGGGTGCAGAATTCTCTGTTGCCATGGATACTTCAGGATTGGTGTATGTCTGGGGAAGAGCTGATTCAGGGCAGGTAAGATAAGAAGGTATATGGACACTTTCTATGGCCCCCTCAGTGTCCGTATTAACAGGGTTTGACTGTACTATTCTTGCTTGCAGCTGGGTTTGGATTTCAGTTGCATCGGTGCCAATAACAAAGAAGTCTCAGTGCCTTGTCAGCTTACAAGTATTCCACCACTTAACAGAAAGGCATCCATCTCAAGTGAGGTAAAATACAAAAATCAAAAAAATAATTCTAATTCACCATCACATCTTGATCGTTTTGCACATAGGCACATGTATTTGACATTCTAGTCCTAGCAGTATGCAGGATGTTAGCCTACAAGCAAGCTCTCCCGGGTTCTCCAGCGGCGGGCCAGAAAAGGACAGAGAGCTTGCAACTATGTCTCTGGAATTTGAATATCTGCGTGGGAAAAGTTGATGCGAAATTCTTATTGGCTGAGATGACATTAGTAATATGATGTCATTATACCCTTGGTGCATGCTTTCAGATGTTTCTCAATTTTTGTTTACATTTGGGCTTGTCTCCACTTGGCAGAGATCTAACAGCTCAGTCAATGGAGAGCCACAGGGGAATTGGAGGTGGAATTCAAATTCCAGAGACATAGTTGCAAGCTCTCCTTCCTTTTCCCACCCTGCGGGGCTGCCAGAGCACCCTGGTGAGCTTGCCCACAGCTAGGCTAGCAGGATGTTTGTCACTTGAACCAAGTTTAGTGGCCTCAACTCCAACAAGTGTCCTGTAGCTCATGTGGCAGAGCATCTGCACTTTTAACCAGAAGGTCACAGGTTCAACTTTTATTGGGAGAACTCAGCTTTTTTGCTTTCAAGCCGCCTGCATTACTGACTGAAAAATCATCCTTCTCATCAATATTCTTATTTGGGAACGTGCATTGTGATTGGTTTATCCTTCTGCTGCTGCTTCCGACTCTGAAAATCTGTTTTTCACTAGATCATGAGCGGAACATAAGTGACAGAGTCGTAAGCAGAGTCGGAAGAAATGGAAACATTCTGATTCTTCTTACTCCAATTCCGTCACGCTTGTGACTCTGCTTATGTCTCTGATTTGTGATTTTCACTAGGTCATAAGCGCTCTTACGACTCAGCTTAGGACTCCAACTCCGACTCCTTTGCTAGTGAAAACCACCCTTTATAGCACAACAGTGACCAGAAAACCGCTTGACTAGCTTCAAAACGCATTTTTCCACAAAATCTCCAGGGCGAATGGGTTAACTTTGAAACAAAACTCTCCAGATCTAGATGTAGTTTTCTCAAAAATTTATGTTGACGAACACTTTCTTCATGGTTGTATCTTTACAAAGTGGAACACACTTTTTGCTTTGTTCATTTCTGTGTTACTGCATTCAGGAATATCATATTTTATTAACCACATAATTTCTGAAAACATGACATTTTGTGATCATAAAATTGACTCACAGCAATAACCATCCACAGGACTATTTAAAACATGAACGTGATAACTGTCTCTAATTGATTGATAATTATTTCCTCAGCACTCACAGAGATCTGATCACAATCTGGATCTGGAAATTGAGTGGGATCTGCCAGATCTCTCTGCAGTGGGTAGGTGCCATGTTTTGGTTTTTACTTTTTTCTGTTTTCTTTACCTGCAGCACAGGGCCAGTATATTGTAGCTTAATTGTAGAGTGCTGTCCACACAACAAGATATCATGGCGGCAAATTCTGTGGATCTTAAAATAATTAAGTAAAGACGGTACTGTGGTTGCCCTGTGTAATGGTTAGACCTCTTGATCTGCTTGGCTTGGATGACCACAATAGACATGGCAACCCTGTGGCACCCTGCAAAGAGAGTCTCCTTTATTCCTCTTCAGTGAGGAGAGGAAAAGGAGGTTCTGCCTGAATCACTTCAAACCTTTGATGTCGCTGTATCCCGAACTGTTGGACTAGGCAATCTTGTTTTCCCTCCTCAAACTGTTTTTTTTGGGTTTAAGCATCCCTTCATTGATTTGTCGCTGTGGCAAGCTCACGGTTATTAGACCTGTGTCCAAAACTATGTCTTATTATTTAGTAACATTCCGTGCATGCTCAACAAAGATCTTACTTGATTCATGCATCAAGAAAGCATATTAATTTAAAGATTAAAAGGCTCTGCTGGCCGGATGATCCTGTCTATGCTAAAGCGGTGTTTGCAATGTTATTTCTTTGTTCCAGATGTATGGATGCAGGGAATAACGAAAACTTTTTTTTTCTTTTTCTTTCTTTTTTTTCTTCTGGAACATAATTATTCTTGACTTAAACTCACTGCAAGATGTTGTAATTTTGTATACTAGGAAACAGATTATTTCCTTATGGAAGAGAAGCAATGAATGTAGCATTACGTCAGCTCACCGAACAGTATGCTGCACAACCGATGATCAGGTATATAGTGGCAGTTACATCTTCCTGTTTATATAGTTATTTATTTTTTAAGCATTAAATTTAGAGCGTCTTTTAGTTCTTTTGTTGACTATTTTTATTGTCTTGTTTTTGTGTCGTAAGTGAGTAGCTGAAATAGCTTAATGCACGTACTTCCCAACCAGTCAGTGTTAAAACTGGAAGTTCAATTTTCCCACACATACTATGGGCTAAATTTATTTGCTTCAAAATCTGAATTGTTTGTTTAAGTTTCCTGTGGAACTGGATTAAAGACATTAAATGGTTTAATTTGTTTTCACATTCCTTTATTGTTAGGTTGTGATAGTCAGAATTGTTAAGGAAGTGGAGTGATGTAGGGGTCACTTGCTGGTCATGTTGTATGGATACTTCTGTGATGTCTTAATTTTGCTTGCTGTTACTTGTTGTTGTATTTATTTCTCAGGGTTTATATCCTTGATGAACAGTCAGATTTAAAAAAGTATAAGATTCAGAACAATTTATTGATATTGGCAGTAATAAAGGGATAAGTCTTATTATTTTTCCTGTCTGGTATTTTGTAGACACTGCTTGGATATCAAGGACTATCTTGCAGCTGCGGTTGTTTATGAAACTCTTGGAGAATGGCCTCAGGTAACTAAATGTGACAGTGAAAAGGGTGAAGCTTCTGAGTTCTTGTTTTTAATGGCCCAACCAATCATGGTCATCATGTCGAACATGTATTGACGAAAAAGGTGTACGTGCACCTAGGTTGTAAGGGCCCAAATGGTGGGAGCTCAAACTTGTTTCTGTAGCATAGTGCACCTAGAAGTATTGCTGCTCCCTGCTGGATGGGATGCTACTTGTACCCCTTTACAAGGTTACCCCCAGCAGTATGTTGCCACTTATACACCTGGGTGAAGGGATTCAAAGTGGAGTAAATTTTTTAGTGTGAGGAAACAATGCAATGACAAGGCTTGAATCCAGACCTCAAAGATCTGAAAAGTTCAGCTGCTGTTAACCACTCAACAAGCATACCTCCAGACATGCATAGAGTAACCAAAGTAAAATGCTAACCATATGAATGACACTCCTCATGAAAGGCAAAAAAAAAATCCCAGCAAAAACTTACTCAAGTAACCCCCCGGGTTGGCTTATAACCAGTCTGTTGCGAAGATTGGATGAAGAACAAAAAGAACATCTGCAAAGGAGGTGAAAAGGGCTTAATATAGATTAGAGAATTTGTTCGCAAAAAATTCTCACAATCCATGTCTTTACTCTTCACCCACAATTATCATGGTTTTTGAAGTGGATGAATGAAATGGTTATTTTTCCTGTATACATTGTGAAGTTAACTCATTATTTTTATAGGTCCTTGGATACAGTTTGAAGTTTCTGAATAATTGTATTTCCTCTGCAACTTGTGAAGCTCCAGGCAAACTTACTTCCTCAGCTCTTGAAGTTATGCATCATGTTACCAGGTCAGTGAAACTTACAGTGTAAGCAATGCTGAAGGTGACAGGAACAATAGTTTAACCCTTTCTATCTCAAGAATACCAAAAAGATTCGGTTTACCAAAAGCTATATCTCGAATTCTTTCAATTTTTTTGTGAACATACTTAACCAAAGAGGTTTCATCTAAATGGTCACACTTAAGGATTCCATCCACAGACTCAAAAGTTAGAACCATCTTGTACAGCATAATAAACAATACCACAGGAAAGTACTGCTCAGTAGCTTTCATTTGAATGGTCACACTTTAGGATTCCATCCACAGACTCAAAAGTTAGAACCATCTTGTACAGCATAATGAACAGTACCACAGGAAAGTACTGCTCAGTAGCTTTTTGGTGAATAGTGGTACTCAAGGATTTCATCCACAGATGCAAAAGTTAGAATCACCTTGCACAGCATAATAAACAATACCACAGGAAAGTACTGCTCAGTAGCTTTCATTTGAATGGTCACACTTCAGGATTTTATCCACAGACTCAAAAGTTAGAACCACCTTGTAGAGCATAATAAACAGTACCACAGGAAAGTACTGCTCAGTAGCTTTCATTTGAATGGTCAGACTTTAGGATTTCATCCTCAGACTCAAAAGTTAGAACCACCTTGTACAGCATAATAAACAGTACCACAGGAAAATGCTGCAGAGTTGTTCTGACCTCAGAATTTTATCTTACTTCTGACCAATGCTTCAAAAGTTTAAATCAGATGTGGTTGATCTGATGAGATACTAATAAAAATCAATTATAATACCATCAACTGACTTTGACTCTGAAGATGATTACTGCACAGGTTGTCAAAACGTCACTGTCAACAACAGTCCTATTCAGGACTATGTTCACCCGGACGATCATACTCAACCTACGTATAAAAATTCCTAAATCCATTTTTTTTTTCACCAGGAAGTTCACAGAAGGTCAGATCAGTGGTGAACAATCAGTACAACAGGCTGTGTGGCTCCTACAAGAGGTTATCCAAAACTTCCAGTAATCTAACTTACAATTAGTTATTCATAGTTTTCTGTATTGCAGTAAGGTCCACTTGACTATAGAAGGTTTCAATGTCTTGTTTAATACACTCATCTTTTATAAATTATATCAGCTGCATTGTATCATCCATTTTCATTTGCTTGATCTCTTCTTGGTAAAGTTAAGTGTTTATGAGTCTTGAAACAGAGAAACAAAGAACTTGTGAAAAATGATTGTGTTTGAAGGTCATTATTGGAATAAACTGGAGATTTCTCGGCGGAAAGGAATTATAATAGTATTGCTCTTTGAAGCAGAACATCCATCTGTTCTCATAGAATCAAAGTTACCATCCATAAATATCAAAGTAATTAAGCAAAAAACAGGTTATAAAAGCAGGACACAATTTGAAATCACGGTTTGCTATAATATGTTAAAAAATTCTTTGACCCCACGTTTTCTTTTAATTTACAGATGTTGCAGTTCTGGCATAAAAACAATCTTCCCTTTGACAGTCTTGAGTGTTTCCTCTCAGAATATCTGGACATTCTTGGCTATCCTCTTAGTTTATTGATGATCAGGTTGGTCCTGATTTCTTGATTAAATGCATTTTCATTGTTATAATATTGTAGGGTGGGGTAGGGGGACTCCAGTAATCAGGAGACACTGTCACAAAAAATACAGTTCAACCTCCATTAACCCTCTAAGCTCCAATATCCACATGAAAATTCTCCACACTGATCTCCATACATTTCTCATAGAATAAGTTGAGAGAATTTGTTCAAAGATCAAACCATATAAGCATTTTCCCTTAAGTGATCATTTTATTATTTCTCATAACCTTTTCTCTTGAGTGAGTATTAACATTGTTAGGAGAAAACTGATGTTGATCACTCTTGAAACTTAAAGGGTTAAGTGGTCACCTATTAAGTGGCCAGTGATCAAAGTCCTTGAAAAGAAACAAATTGTAAATGAAACCTTTATTATGCACCCACCTCTATCACGCATGGCCATCCCAAGGGGAGTTCTGTTCTTGTCACCTCTATCAAGCGGCCATCAAGAGCTTGATAACGACTTAGTTTGCCTTTGTTTTAAAAATATAATACATTTATAGTAGAGTCTGAGATAGGTGACAACTGATTGTGGACCAGTGATGCCACTCCTGTTACGTATTTGTTTCAAAATAAAGTGATGTTTACGTAAGCATATTATTATATTAAAAACCTCTATTGACCAGCCAACCTCTATTTGGCAGTCTTTTGCTGGTACCCTGAGGTTGTCCACTTAATAGAGGTTCAACTGTGATTTCATTGGCCTCATAAGTATGCACCACTGTGAGGGTAGGGGTAGGGTAGTGTTTCCCATCAGTTTAATCTAAGGCAGGGTAGTTAAATCAGAGAGGTCTTGGTAAAGAATAGAGTATCATTAAATGGGAAATTAATTAATTTGGTCTGTGATACTGAAAGTACTGACCAAACTGGCCAGCCAAACCAGTTCACTCGTGAAGAGAATTGAACTACTGATTAACCCATTAAGCCACACTGTACAAATCCAATTTTTCCTGACTAATCTCCATAATATTATATTTCTGTAAGGAATTAGTGGAGAGAATTTGATGACCTTGATGATTATTTCTTCTTTCTGCCCCTGGGACAAAAAGCAGAGACAGCATTCAAGTTTCCTTTGTGAACTGTCTGACATTTTTGCGTTTTTTTTTTTATCAATTTTTTCAGAGACCCTTTCCTTTCATCGTTAATCTCTGAAGACCCTCAAGAGCTGAACAAAAGTGGAGAAATGGAAAAACCAATGCTTCAGTTTAGTGCTGCATTCTTCAACAAGGTTGCAAACCATGTCGTGAATGAATTACAAGAAGAAGACAAAGGCGAGGAGTATTCTTCAGACTTGAAAGCAATTCTTACATCATACAACAGCACCACAACTGTGGGCACTTTAAATGATGAAAGCTACTCTCAGCCATTTGCACAGCTCGATGCTGGTGTGCAGCTTCAAGAATTCAACACAGCACAGAAGCATTTATGGCAAGAAATTACGGACAACATCAAGAAGGATTTAGATAAACACCCTTACATTGCATTATCGATGACTGCAGCTGCGACTGTTGCATCCGCGGCTGTTTCTCAGCAGCGAGGGTGGAGGGAGGGAGAGGTGGCCTCTGAACTTCAAGCAGATGTCATATTGTTTACCTGCAATCATCACTTTCCCAGAGTTTATTTTCAGGAATTTGTTTTGCCTGAGTTCCAGCAGCGAATGTCTGAATTGACACTGCCCCTAAAGCATACAACGAAGCTGTTACTGAAAATTTATTGCAGGGTGGAAGGCTGTCTACCGACTGCCTGTCCAATATGTGTGTACAATTCCATCAGGATGGAACAGCTGGAAATGGTTGAACAAAGTGCAAGTGGAGAAAGCTTGCAAGCTAGGCCATGGGATATTTAGCATTTCATTTATACCTTTTTATAGACACAAGTTTTGTATGGGTAATCAAATGGTGACGCATTAAATTAGGGAATAATTTCACGCGTGTTTTGTCCAAATCCTTATAATTTCCCGAGCCTTTAGGCGAGGGAAATTATTAGGATTTGGACAAAGCGCAAGTGAAATTATTCCCTAATTTCACAAGTATACCATTTGATTACCTATTAGTTTCATAAGTAATTCGTCACCTATGATATTATGTGAGTAATATATAAGAACTGAAGGGCAAAGAATTGATGGTGAAGAAGATTGATCAATCCACATAGTAGACAGTTATTTTTCCATTTTTTTATATCAGTATTGAAGTCAAAACGGCCATATTTCTTGAATCAGGACAACTTTATTCATCAAAATAATATTTTTACAGCATCAAAGATTTTAAGAGTTAATAATTATTTATTACAAAAAACTACAAAGTGTTCTGTTCTATAAGAACTATTAGGAAAAGAAAATTTTGTGAAACATATAAGTCACGACTAAACATTAGCATAGACACTATACTTCAAAGGTAAAATAAAATTGAATGTAATATTACAATCAGGATTCTTACAGAGATGATATAAGAACAGAAAAAATTATTGAATAATTATGCAATATGCAAAAATCTGCAAGCAGTAAATTATAGTACTTATTTCGGCTATAAAAAGGAATAAATCTTGTCAAACAAGTTAACAAAATATTGTATGATTCTCTCATTCATAACACCACAATCATCAATCATAGTCTACTAAAATGCTCTTAGCAGGTATAAAATCCTCCATCATGCTTCCTGGAATATCCACCATTTGTTGCTGCACTGTGGTGACTCTCTGTTGATGAGAAAAAATATTTTTAGTAATTCGTATTCTTTGGGAGTGGTTAACTAAAGCCCATTCCAAATTCCTCTTCGACTTGTGCTAAAGCTCATTTGATAAATTGTTAAGTTCAGCCATGGTGCAATTTAGGAGTGATAATATTAATTTGATTCAAATAGCATACTTAGGTCGGATGATGGATAAAAAGGATGCCGATTTCAGTCATGGGAATAGTGTAAATTATAATGCACTGACCACACTAAGTTTAGTGGGTGGTAAGTGTGCCTAATAAGAAACAACTGCTGCTATATTTATGGTAGTCTGAGAAAACAGCTGACACTTTGTGACGCCACCACTTGTTTTCCTGTGAAATGACCTATGAGGAATGGGCACAGAAATGATGCATCAATGCCTAGCTACCCAGATCTAGGTAGTGACATGCACGTCAGCAATATAGAATTTCTGTGCTTATTCCTGCGACACAATTTTGTGCAGAAATCAGCGGTGACATTGCAAAATGTTGGCTGTTTTCTTAGGCTACATTGTTGGATAATGTGACAGCCTTTGTTACTGACACTGTTAAATCAGGCTGTTTCAAATGCTGGTTATCTGCATGCCAAACATGCATAGTATTCATTAGTTAGGTTCAGTTGGGCACATTCAGTAACATGACATTTGTTTATTCAAGTGTAAATCCCTTATTGGTTAGGCTCACAAGTTCAACAGGTAACCCAATTTTAAAAGAACTGCTTCCTAGCATGGGACTCTTCCACCTACCCTCTTCCCCCCTAGCAGGTGGCTAAACTAGTCAGTTCATTACCTATTGCTCCGTTGATGCTGTGGATACTCTGCCGTTGAACACTTGTGCTCTTCATCAGCGGCAGTTTATACAAGTCAATTTCTGGTTCTTCTGGTGGTGGTCGATTCTTTAAAATCCGCCTATGCATAAGAACAAATCTTTCTGTAAGTATTTGAGGCTCAAAACTGGGAGTGCAGCTTTTCTACAAGAATGTCTTGTTTAATCATTCATTAAGTGACTTATATTATTACACAATCTTATGCTTTTTATGCACTGCAGTTAATCCTGATGTAATTAATGACCACCCAAAATGTGAAGATTTAGTGGTCGCTTACAAAAAATTGCTTCCCAGGGACCCCTTCCAAGAAGAGGTCCTGGCCCATCCCCTCTTTGACATAGAATTTGTTGCATTCAAATTCCAAGTTTACTATTGTGTAGTTCCATGTTGTGAGTGAATGTTCATTGTATACTCAGAGTGGCATAGTACACTCATACAGTTAACAAAAACAACACACCATTATGTGTCAAGTAGTCCCTCACAAGAGGTTTGACAACTGTAAAACTATCAGGAAAAGAGTGGTCATAGTCACTTATCAGAGGTTCTAGTTATAGGGCTTTGACTGGAAAAATTTTGGTTTAATTGTTAGAAGTGGTTCAGTACTTATGGTAGGTGGTTGCACATAGAGGGTTGACTGTAATCTTGAAGGACACCTACCCATGCGGCAAACCAACAGTTTCATGTTGCACTAAGGTCTCGGCCTTTGAGGAAAGAAACTCTTTATGATGGTCATAGGTTGACTTGATGACAAAATCCAAGCTGTCATTGGGGGCCTGCAACAGAAAAGAACCACATCCTGTCAGTTGATTTTAACTTATTGTTAAACAATCGCAACAGTTGTTTATCAAGACTCCATTTTCCAGGGTAAGATTGGGGAGCTTTGTGAACTCTCTCTCTCAAAGACAGACATAGATAGTATGTTTCTGTGAAACTGCCCACCTACCCCTCCCCTAAGCCATCATTTTGCCTTAGGTGAGAAGTAAGTGTTAATGTTAGCTTAGGGGAGGGGTAGGTAAGCAGTTTCCCGTAAACCTAAATTGAGTCAAGAGAGATGTCCACCTTACAGAAAACCACAGAACATGACAGAACAAAGGCAGGGACTAACTCTAGGCGTCCATTCGTCAACCGGGAGGTGTCAATTAAGGAGAGAGGTGACCGTATACTTTAACTAAAAGAGGCTCTAAAGAATTTTTACAGCTATCCATGGTTTGCTGTTTGGCACCAATGATAAATTAAAGACACCATCTAGTAAATTATATTTGTCGGTAATATAACAACCTGTGGATCATGATGGAAAATTTCTCTTCTCGAACTTGCGAGTGTAGCTGTTCTATTGAGTCTGTCCCACGGAGAACCCTCTTGACTTGTACCAGTGTTGTTTAGTGTTCCTCTTTCTTTCACCTGAAGTTTTAAAATAAATCAAACAAAAAAGGTAGTTAAAAAAACTGACAATGTAGAATACATAAATCAAACCTAGACGGGGAAGTTAAAAGAACAGTCTAATACGTGAGCAAAAGGCATGGATTAATGTTTGCATTTCGAATCGCGCGTTCCTTTCGACATTCTTGACTCTCGACTCTTATTGTCGCCAAAAGAAAGCGTTTCGCTCACTTTTTTTTTCATTTAAAATCATAAGTGATCGTGATTTTGAGCAAATTCGAGGAAATCTGGACAGGATCTGCCGCTATTCTGTGGACGTACAAAGGAGCTTAGTGATGAAAAGAGCGCAAAACAAAAAACAGCTGGAACTTTGTAAACAAAACTACAACAAATTAATTTAGTTTATCGCACTAGAAAAGGGTAACGGTATCATTATCTGTTATTTAAACTGCAGAATAAGCTTAATCACTCTCAAAGTTGTCGAGATGACTGGTGTAATAGAGGCTTTATGATGGTTCTTCAATACTCCGAGAATGATTTTACTGGACCTTGCCAAAAAGGTTTCGCGAGTGATTGTAAAGAAATAAATCATAGATCTTCTTGTTCTGATAAACAAACCTGTTTCCCTTGTTGTCCACAGAAGTCGCTGTCATTCTGAAGTCTTGGAAAAGGGTAAGGATCGCGAGGCATGTTGCAATCTTTACGAGAGTTCAATGCAATGTAGTGAATGGAAGATGTTTTGTCCCCACAAAGCGTCTGTTACCATAGTGATACAAATCCGTGAGGAAACTGGGTCCTAGCATGGAAAGAAAACTGGTTCTCAGAGCTATCACGGTTATCAATCCCATCAGCCCCTTCGGCCTACTGGTGTTGTAGCGTATATGGCGGCGAAGCACGTGTAGAATACCTTTGGTACAAATAGATTTTGTTTTTTTGTCATGTAAGCGTCAAATGTAGCTTCAACTTTCTCTGAAAGTAGTCGGCTAAGATGGGTATTCAGGGACTGCAGGAGTACGTGGAGGCAAACTGTCCAAGTGCTTACGAAGAAGTTGATTTGAGAGAAGTCCTATCCACCGCAAGAGCTCCCGTTCTTCTCGTAGATGCGAGAAGTTGTCTTAAACATCTTTACGGCCCTAGTACAGACTGGGTTTGCGGAGGACAATGGAACGAAATGCTTCGCGCCGTGGAGAATTTTTCTAGGTCTTTTCGCCAGCAAAATATCGAAATTTTGATGTATTTTGACGGCGAAGGCGAATCACAGCATTTGCACGATTGGATCAAGAATCAAAACGAAAAAAGACAATTAGCTCGACAAATCCTAATGCATGTCATGAAAATGAACTGCTATCCTGGCAAAAGACTTTATTTTCCACCACCGGTGGTGAACACGTGTTTGCGGCTCGCCTTTCTCAGCTGTGGTGTTTCCGTGTCGAGTTCGACGGGTGATCTTCACAAAGAAATGGCGACGTATTGCAAAACCGAAGGCTTTGCAGGCATTATCAGCCATCACGCAGACTTTCTGATGTTTGATATCCCGAATTATTTTTCCGCCGATCACCTTAAATTTTCCAAGAAAGACATAACGACGTTGAGATTTAAACAAGATGCGATGTTAAGTGCTCTTCAACTTCATCACGACCGATTAGGGTTATTTGCAAGCTTACTAGGTACTTCATTCATTCCAGAAGAAATGCTGAGTTCATTTTATTGGAGTCTCTTAGGACCGGATCATCCCTTGGCCAAAGTACAGGTCGGTACACTGTCAGTGTAATATTTACGTTTATCATTAAATAATTTAAAGGTATAACTGATATTATTAAATTCAGTGATAGACATAACATTGACGTTCTTAACAAAGGTTCTTTGTTTTGGGGGTGGTGATGGGAGACGAATGAACTGATCTTCCTCTAAAGTTAGGGTTTTTCCCTTTTTATTAGAAATTTGATTTGATAGCATTTTCTCTATTTCATTGTTATTCTGTGCCTTTTTATTGCAAATCATAGTGAGAATTCATATCTGATGCTACTGATCCTATCTAATTTCTTCTACAGTATCACTGCATAATCAAACTTACATGTACAGGGGTTTCAATAAGCACTGACAACCGAGGAAACACGTCGGTCCTTTTGCCAGAGAAGTCAGCTTTTTTTTTTATTCCCCGAAAGAAGAAGCAACTAGTGCTTATGGTGTCGTAAACAAATAAAATATCTTGAAATCTGATTGAAAATGTAAAGGCCCACTGGTTTTGAGTTATGCTTTAGTTATGCAAACACTGTATTTCAGTCAATTTTTCACACCTTTCTTTAGAGATTTACACAGAATTTGTTCTCATTCAAATGTACATTTGTTCATTGCTTGTAAGTTGTGTGGCTGATATTAGGAACCTGGATGAAAGCTACATTTTCTTGAATGAGAAACACACTCTTTTGTACTCAGTTTTGTCCCCAGAAAGCTGGAAATCGCATTTTAGGGCTTTGAAATCTCAAAATCTTCTGAGGGAACATACCCCCAGACCGCCTAGAGGTACTGGATTATCGCCCCCTTGTTGATACAGTCGGGTACTCTATTCAAACCTTCTGGCTACTTTAATTATTATTATTATTGAAACCCCTGCATGTAGATGTTGTGAAGTTAAGAAAAATGATTATCTTAATGAAGAGGCTGAGTGGTCAAAACACTGGTATTGAGAGTAGTCAACATCACTTTTCTCCTAACAATAAGAATTAATACATAATCAAGAGCTAACAAGGGTACGAGAATTTTTAAAGTGATTGGCTTTGAGAAAAATGCTTTGATCGTAAGGCAAATTCTCTCCACCAGTTCCTTGAGGAAATCTACAAATCGGTCTAGAGAATTTGTATGTGTAATCAGGGTCCTGTCTTAACTGCTACATGCAGCTGTTGTTTTTTTAGTAGTCCTAAGTTTAACTTTTTCCGGGACACTTGTAAAAACCTAACTAGTATGGCTTCCTACATGTTTGGATTGACACTGCCAAGGATAAGTGTTTAAAAGCAGGGTTATGACTGTTTGACAATTTCTCCTTTATGTGTTGTGAGAGATGTATATGGGGTATTATTGAGAATGTGAATATTCAGTAGTTAAAAGTAATCAGCTTTTTTTCATAGGTCAAGGAGAAACATCAGCCAATTTTTCCAGCCAATGACACAGTCATCACCAGTGTAGTTACATTTATAAAGAGTTTAGCCGATGTTTCTAATCTAGACTGGATTGCACACCAAGTGTTTAAGTCAGAAAAGGTCAATTTAGCTGAGGTCACAGAAAAACTGAAACAAGCTGTGGAACATTACTCAAGCCTCCCACATGAGGAATCCCCTGCCCCCCAGTCTCCTGGTATCGCCCCAGGTAATACAAGATTAGCTATCACTAATGGTGTAAACTAAAGTCAAAATTTTGGGGGTCAGTTATTTAAACAAAGTCTAACGTAGGCCGCAGTTTAAGAAATATTAGACCTCCAGATCCTTTTCTTAGTGGGTTAATTTAAGAAAAGAAGGGCTTTTCTAGTTGACGCTATAAGCTTTACTGAAATTGTTCACGATCAATGGTGTTTAGATAAAAGCACTGGGCAAACTGAAAATGGCTTAGAATATGGTTTTGTTAAACATGGGCTAAACTCTGTACAAATAACTGGCCCTCAGTGTTACCCGCATCACCACAATAATACACGGTAATATCTTCTCTCTCCTTTTATGAGATGCAGTTCTTTTCTTCAGTGTCTGAATATCCTATTTTAGTCTAGATAATTAACAATTATTCCTCCAGCCCTAATGGGCTCTGAGTGAATAGCCCATTCGGCCTTCGGACTCATGGGCTATTCACTCAGAGGCCATGAGGTCGAGAGGAATAATGGTTTTAGTAAAATCCAACTAGTTGGTCGAAAATGATGCGACAAACAACTTTAGCTAGCAAAATGCGATTCAGCCGCCATTGTTTTGGTTTTCAAAGCCGGCGCTTTTCGCTACTAGTGGGCTATAACATATAGCCTAGTAGTAGCTCAACCAAGAAGGCAGCATTGAAAACTCAGAAGGCAGCATTGATATTTGACCACCAGTTGGCTTTTACTAATCACAGATATAGAGTAATTCTGTTGAAGTAGCCATTCATTGAACCTAGGAAGAACATAGAGCAAAAAACTACAAACACATGGGAAAAGGAAAACTGAACCAACCAGATGGGAAAGAAACTGTTATCCCCCATCAATACCTGTGTAATAAAAAAATTGTTGTTTGTTTATTCATTCATTTACACAACTGCAAAATTAAAATATCCTCTGCTGGCAAAGAGGTAAGAGGTGGACAGAGGAGGATATGAGGTGCACATTTACTGGGACAAAACAAAGAAAACAAGAAACCAAACTATAAACAGTACTACAAGATACAATGTTAGTTCGATTCGGTGCTTATTTGAGAAAATTGCAGTAATCTGTTTGTACATACCCATCCTCGGAGACCCAGGGGTAGATAGTGGGGGCGAGGGAAAGTCTAAACGGGCGGGAAAATATGGCACGAAGAAAAGTAAAGAACGGCGAGAAGAGCCCCTGGGGACAATGTCTTACCAGACAAGTTCCCCCAGGTCGCCACCATTCTGCCTTCTGATTGGGGAGAAAAACACAAAAGTTTTCTGGCACCAATCAGAAGTCAGAACGGCGGCAACCGTTTGGAACTGGTCTGGTAAGACATTGTCCCCAGGGGCTCTTCTCCCCGTTCTTTACCTTTGTTCGTGCCATATTTTTCCACCCGTTTAGACTTTCCCTCGCCCCCACTTTCTGCCCCTGGGTCTCAGAGGATGGTACATACCTTACTGATGGTGTATTTTTAGGTCGAAAGCAGAATGAACATCAATATCAGAAGATGTGGCAGCATTTCCAGCAACATCAGCTAATACCCAAGCCTGTCGCTCCTCAACAGAAAGACAATGTAAGTACTGTGGAATCTTGATTTAATGAAGTGCCAGGGACTGGGAAAATTTGTTCGTTATATCGAGAGTTTGCTACATCGAAGACCTCGATTTAGTGAATTTTTGGGAAAACAAGCAAAATGTTCATTATATTGAGGTGTAGTTAATGATTAATTTCCAGTGCCCAGCATTTCCGGATCTCCCTCCACTTTCCTTGATATTTAAGTTATTATTACTCCATTATTCGGCCAGCTTAGTTTACCCTAACCCTACCCTCTAGGGCCTCTTTCATTACCACTACATGTTGACGTCTTGTAGTTCTGTGTTTTCCAGCTTTTATACTTGAATAATAATGCTAGTTGTAACCAAAGGTTTTGGGTGGGTGGACAAATTTCAGTCTTCTCATCAGAGATTAAATCGCTCGGTGCTTTACATGATAAGTTTTGCATGATAGCAGGTCGAAACACGCATGATCAGATTACAAGTGATGGAAGGTCCAAATGTGCATGATCGTGTTCTATGCATGCCATTCATTCTTATTGAAAGTCCAAACAATTGCTGGCTACATACCTGCCAAGCATGCGCGATAGCAATCTGGAAATGATTTTCTTACACAGCCTCTTTTCCTGTTGTTTATCAGTCGTTAAGTAAGCGTGTTTTCTGGTTTGTTTCTAGGCTGCTCAAGATTCTGCCTGCACATCAAGCCAGATACCAAGCGTGGCTGCTCTACAGCAAAGCCTGTCATCACTTCAAGTCCAAGATGCACAAGAAGGAACAATAACCCATACCCTTCCACTTTCACCTCCAGGAGAATCCCAGACTCTACCAGAAACCACAACACCACTGTTACCCGCGACATCCCAACCTTTACCAGTGTCACCTTCTCAAGTCCTCCCCACTCCACCCCCATCATCTGAATCTTCTCCTATGGTACCCCTCTCCGGGAGAGAGACTGATCACATGACCACTGCCGAAGCAACAGGTGGGTGCACACCCAAGTTTAACTTGCGAGGCCTTTCAGTAACTAGGAAACCCTTCACTTGTTGTAGACGTAGTCTTGCTGCACTGGATGTGATGATTTTTGTTGTTGTTATCACAACTGTTTATCTATAGTTAACACTGCCTTCATTCTCATAATATTTATTGTTTGACTGGAATGTATTCTTGTGACCAGAAGAATCTCTACTAAGCTTATGTAATAATTTGTAACATGGGGGTTTGAAGCCAGAGCTTGCCCCCAACCCACCCCCACCCTCCACTTTTTTCACCTCCACATTTATTACAATGGCACTGTTTAACTCGTTAAGTCCCAATAGTGACCAACAGCAATTTTCTCCTAACGATATCCATACATTGTCATGCGATTAGGTTATGAGAATTAATAAAATAATCACCTAAGAGAAAATACTTTGATCTTTTATCAAGTTCTCTTAACTAATTCTTAAAGGAAATGTATAGAGATCAGTTTGGAGAATTTGTATGTGGATATTGGGGCTTAAAGGGTTAAACATGGAGATAAGAATCCATCTAAGAGAGCAGTCCACTTTATAGAATCAAGTTTCTCTTCTACAAACCTTTATGGAGCAAGGCTGTCACTAAGGCCCAAGGAATGATTGCATGAAATGCCGGTAACAATTTTATTACAGGTTTACTTACGTGCTCTCATAACTCAAGTGGGTTGCATTACATCGCTTAAGTGTCCCACTTAGGTTGTTCACTTGAGTGGCTGAACTTATGAGTTTCATAATTGTTCACTTAAGTGTCGTTTATGCAACAGAGATTGCAGGTGTTGCATAAAACTTTTTTTACGGGAAAAACAGTACGTAAATTTATGGTGCGTAAATTTACGGTTTCCTTAAAAAAATTAATAGAGTAAGTCATTAATAAAGTACTATATTAAAGTTACATGTGCCCTTAAGTACACTGTAAGCCCGTAAGTTACACAGGAAAAATAAGAGAATTCCCAATATCTTGAAATTGGGGTTATTTTGGTTCTAACTTGGGCCTAACTTGGGTCTAGTATGGAATTAAACTTGGGAACTGTTTATTTCCCAAAGTAATACCTCAAGTTGGGAAATGGGAACAACTCCCAAGTTATTCCCAACCTGTGCTGAAACAGGGAATTGTTAAATCAACAACATAGACCCATATTTGACCCAAATATAGGGTCTAATTTGGGATATATTTACCCCAAGTTAAACCACATTTAGTCCCATAGTAGAGTTTATCTGAACCCAGGTTTGTCCCAAAGTCATATCCAAGTGGTCCCAAATAGGGTCAGAATTGGGAAAAATAACAAGGACCTTTTAGTCTCATATGGTCCCACAACTGGGTCAAACTGATCCCATCTTTTATTCCTTGTTCCAAGCGCTGTTCAAGTTCTTCCTAAAGGACAGGGTTAAACAGCAATAATTTATTTAGTTGTCACATCTAACTAAATCACCAAACTGATTTTGATATGAAAATGTCATTCTTTTATTTACATAAACTGGAAACACTTACAATGCGTAATGTGGTATTTTTAACAGTGTAAATTTACATACAATTCCAATTTCGTTAGATCAATCATTCACAAAAACTGTACAATGTTCCTGAATTACTTGCCAATAAAATCCACTTGCAAAGTCCTTGATCCCCGAAAACAAATTCCTCACAAGAAGCCTTAAGGTGTTCACACAAAGTTCCCACGCACAGTCCTGCGTTGTTCCTTAAATAGATTCCATCCAGCGGGCCTTTGATGACAAAACTTGAAACAAAATCCGCAATAAAAGTTCCTGATTCGTACTTAACAGAATCCAGTAATCTTGTGAAAGTCAAATCCAAAAGTCAAATCCCGTGAATAAAGGCAATCTGTAAAAAATCCATTCCGTGACAATCGCCGTAATGGAATTAGTAGTCCGCACGTAAACATGTTTTTCAAAATCCAAAATCCAAAAGTTTCCAGAAAATCGCTTCAAAAATGTTCACAATTCATTGCTTCAAGTTCTCAAAACTCTCAAAAGGCAAGGGGAAAAATAGCAAGTACATCTGCTGTAAAAAAACCCCTCAAGACAAAAATTCAAAATGGCAAAAACGTTTTGGCTGAACACTGCGTACTATGAAAAAATTCAAAGGTGTTCGATTGCAGAGGATCGAAATACACCAATCAGAGAAAGGCATTTTAATTGCCTGTTTCCCGAGAGGTCAGCTTATGCTGAATTACTGCTTTGTGATTGGCCCATTAATTTTATTATTCTTAGATATACTTTTAACTGAAACTTTTTCAAAATTTGTTGATAATTTTACAACCTCTGTGTTTCAAATGCCTAAAAGTATAAAATCCTTGCCCAGTTGTTATTTTAAAATCAAATTTCATTTTTCAACGGGTTCTCCCCAGGACTTTTTCAGTAAGAAGTAGCTTTGAACATAGCTGTGTTCAAGCTTAGGTTTGCAAAATTTTTAGGTACAAATTTTTCTGTTGCAAGACTAGAGAAGAAAATTAAGCGACTTATTTACAGTGTAAGACAAAAAACGTTTTTGATATAAGAAGATTACAAAACTCCAGCCCTTGTAACAAAAATAAAAAGAAGAAATGCTGTCTTAAAACAAGATCCTTATACTTAATTCAAGCTTTGTCTTAAAACCATTTTCGGCCTCTTAAAAACGTTTGTAAATCAATATTTTTCCTTCTTAAAACAAGGATGTTGTTCTTTGATTGAAGTGACTGGTTCTTAATTTAAACGGACCTACTTTTAGAGTAAGTAAGAAGAGTTTATCCCACTCAACATGAATTTTTGTTATTTTTGTGCATCTCCTTTTTCTGTCTTCCTTTTCTTTAACACAAATTACAAAAATTACCGCACACCACAAAACAGTTAATGCTGAGGTGAGCATGTCCCAATTTCACCCACAAAAAATGTGTTTGCATGAAATAGTCCCAAAGTAGGTGTGACTTAATTTTTATGAACCCAAGTTATCCCCACTGTTATCAGCTGAAGTAGCTAATTATGGGACTACTTTGGGAAACATACATTGGTAATTACAAGAAATGAAATTTACTCTCAAAATATACCCAACTTTGGCCCAAGAATAACCGAGTACACCCCAAAACAGTTAATGTTGGGGTGAGCATGTCCCAATTTTGACCCATAAAAAATGTGTTTGCACGAAATAGTCCCAAAGTAGGTGTGACTTAATTTTTATGAACCCAAGTTATCCCCACTGTTATCAGCTGAAGTAGCTAATTATGGGACTACTTTGGGAAACATACATTGATAATTACAAGAAATGAAATTTACTCTCAAAATATACCCAACTTTGGCCCAAGAATAACCGAGTACACCCCAAAACAGTTAATGTTGGGGTGAGCATGTCCCAATTTTGACCCATAAAAAATGTGTTTGCTTGAAATAGCCCCAAAGAAGGTGCAAATTAATTTATGTAAACCCAAGTTATCCCCAATGTAATAAGCTGAAGAAGCTAATTTTGGGTCTTATTTGGGAAACATATATTGGGAATTACAAGTGGAGCATTTAACTCTTAAGGTAAAACCCAACTTTGCCCCAAGAATAACCCAACTTTAAAAGTTGGGAATTATTATTTCCCAAGTTACCACATAAAACAGAAACTTACGAGAGTGCTAAGTGCATATTCCATGCAACCCCCGTTAGTGTACCCATAATGGATTCGTTAAGTGAGCACTTAAGTGCAGGTATTATGCAACCTGGCCCAGGAATGGGGATTACCCCTGGCTATTATAAGCCAACCCTCGGCCACTTTGAGAAGAAACAAAAAGTAAATTGAACGCAAAGAACTTCCTAGTTGTTCAATTTCCAACCTACTTATTGCATAGTTATACTCAGCAACATAATGCCCTGATGTAGTTAAGTTGCATTAAAAAGGTTTAAGAATGGCAGGGAGTAGTTCTAGCCGTCCATTTAAGGGAACTGTCTGTTTTATAGGTGTTTTTATTGGGCTGCCTGTGTCAAAGCCTGGTAAAGTTTTGGGTAGCATGTATGTCAAGAAAGACAAAATAATGGATCCATAAAAAGAGGGTGTTGTCTGTCCCCACCCTCTTGCAATGGGAGAAGTCAATTATTACTTTTTATTATATAGACACGAGTGTTTTACTGGAAAATATACCACTCATAAAATTCATAAAAACTACATCCGGGACCCGAGTGGTTTATTTTCCATAATCTCACCGTGAGTTTATCGATGATGTAATTTTGGTAATTTCCCTCTATTATTTTATCGATGTCATTTTGTCTATATAATGGGAGAAGGTGGATGGTCATCTTAGTCATTTTTGGCATAAGTTATTTGTTGTAACTAAACTTTAAGGCCTTTGAAAGGTGACAAACAGACACAATTGGGGGATAAGAGCATTTGGTAGATTTTTCTCTCTTATTTCCAGACTATTTAAAAGACCACTGCATTGTGCAGCTGGCAGGCCAATTTACTGCAATTATGGAGGTCTCGTTTAAGAAAAAGTTGACTGTATTCTATCCTGTTTTGTCCTTTTAGAAGCAGAAGAGACTGCTTTTAAAGGTGCCATCCCAGACATTCCGAAGCGTGTCCTAGACATAACTGTGTTTCGCCTTCAGTCCGGAAGCATGACAGAAACTGTTTTTCAAGTCCTTACTAAAGCTGAGATTAACATTGACATGTCGATAGAAGATGAGCATCTCCCAGAACGTCTACCATCTGCTCTTCTCTACCGCAAAGTTCGGCAACAAGTCTATGGAATCCTCTTTGACTTGGCTCCAAAAATGAAGAATGACAGCAAGTTTGATGTTAGTTCCCTGGCTGTGAAGGAGTGGTGTGTTTATGGAGGCAGACGGCTAAATGATCCTGACATTGTGGAACCGGTTAAACTCAATTGGGATGTGCCACCAGTTGAGAAACTTTGGTTCAACAAGGGTTCGGCAGCAGACAATAACCGGCTGAAGGCGTTCTTGTCGTGCATGAATAGTGATACTCCTAGCATGACACAAACTGTGATTGTGCCCAAGAGATTGGTGATTCTTTGTTGTATTCTCAGGTACATTGAATTCTTTTTCTTCTTACAGGTTGATGTTTGTAATGTGCTTTTTTGTGTGATTTTGTGTGGGTATGTGTGTCTGCATGATAGCCCTAAATATTGTAGCGCTATTAAAGTCATTGGGTTATGGCACGGTTAATTTTCTTGAAGGAGTTCAGGCCCTCTCCTGATTGCAAAATAATAAAATGTGTAACATTTGATACCTCATAGTACAATGATGGTGGCTATCACTTTTTCCCACCAAAGTGATGCTGGTTCATGCGTGCGCACTACATAGTACTGACAAAATCTTGTCCTCATGTTTGTCCTTTTCTTAAACTTTTGGCAGAAGTTTGACTGAAAATGCATATTTTTAAGACACTGGTACCCAGTAGAGGCCAAAGTCAAACTCAACAGGATTTCCAATTTATTTTTTTTTTGAAATGCTAAGAAAAAAATAATTCCATGTGAATTTGCTACCAAAGATGCCATAAAATTCCGAAAATAAGCCCCGGGGCTTATATTTGTCAAAGGCCCTTTTTGAGGGGCTTATTTTTCGAGGGGCCTATATTCGGAGGGGCTTGTGGACGGAAGGAAATTTGCATTATAAAATCGGTTGGGCTAGCTTGTAGTGGGAAGGAAATTTACCATTTTTGCTTTATTTTACTTTGGGGCAAATTCCAAGTACAAGCCCCCTGGGGGGCCTATATTTTGAAGCGCGATTTAACCGAGGGTTTTTTGCATTACGATTTTGGGGGGCTTATATTTGGAGGGGCTTATACATGGAGGGGCTTATTTTCGGAATTTTGCGATATTCCATTTGAATGGTCACACCATAGGATTTCGTGCACAAGCCCAACAGTTAACACCATCTTACAAGATGTCATCATTCACTGTGAGAGTGCAAGGGGTAACTTTGGCATTTTCTCTGTACTGTCTTAGGTACCTTACATCACATGGACGCTTGGTGTTGTCTCCTCGTGAATTGGATGCCTTCCTTGCTCAAGCCCTCTCACCTCAATTAACAACTGAATGCAATGCCTCAAACCTTCGAGAAATCAAACTCCAGCGTGTAGACTCGCGTGCTGTACAACTTGCTTCCATCTTCATGAGTGGTGTTCAAGCTGCCATTTTTGCCAACGATGCTTGTGCTGTTCCCATCCCGTGGGAGTTGGTGTGCCCATGGAACTATTTTGATGGTAAATTGTTCCACAGCAAGTACCTTATGGCTTGTCAGAATGCAACGCTTGCAGAATTGTGTGATGGAAAGGTTAGTTTATAGCAATGGAGTTGTAAATTTTATATAACAGTGATTGTTACGTGAGCTTCCTTTAGAGTGCCAAATTCTTAGAGCTTACTTTGTCCTTCAGCATTCAGACTCAAATGCACCTTCAAGGTTCAAAGTTTAAATTTGAGTCTGGGAGCACTTGTTCTACCAGATGTAAATTTCTAGGCGCACTGCCAAACTTTCAGGCACACAGCTGAAAATTTTAGGAGCGCAGCTTACACTGTTGGGAGCATCTTCTTTAAAATAAAAATTAAAAAGTTTAACAGTGCCATGTTCAATAATGCATAGGTATTGAATTTC
Source organism: Porites lutea (assembly GCF_958299795.1). Lineage (NCBI taxonomy): Eukaryota > Metazoa > Cnidaria > Anthozoa > Scleractinia > Poritidae > Porites > Porites lutea. Next base: position 18,747,365 of record NC_133213.1, on the reverse strand, counting down.
AAATGCCATGCATCTAATTGTGTCTACTTACACATGTTCATGAACTAGCGTGGCTGTTTATGCCATTATACTAGTACGGATACCTTATGAAAGTGGTGCAGAGCGTCATGTTCACTTATTCCTTCATACCCAGTTACTCGCTAGATCTTTGTCCATCATACTTTTAAGATTGTGAAGGCTTATTCTTTGTTCTTTTTGTCTTTTCAGAATGGACGAGTGGAGAAACTCCAGCGTATGCGTTGGTGTATCACAGAGGGGCTCCAGTCTGAGTTTAGTCCTGGACCCAGAATTCCTAACGCTAGCATGTTACCACGATTTCCTGGTCAACATGGGGATGGTCTACTCCCTACTCCCATGTTTCCTTTTGGACCAGTCCCCCCTGCTTTTCAGAGTGTCTCAATGCCAAATACTGCATTCTTCCCTGCTGGAGCTAACATTCCTCAGATACAAAATGCAGGGATGAATGCAAGGCGAGGGCGCGGACCAAGTAGCAAACAACCTGTTTCAGGACTCGGGGGTCAGTTAGAGGTGGCCGGTGTTCCCATTGCAAGGTGGTCGGGTAATAAGGCTGGGCGTGGCTACAGCGAAAGGGAACGTATTGTTGTTGGTGGTCCTTCAAGTGTAGAAATGGGTCGACCTAAAGCTAGGCGAGGTCGTGGCAATCCCCAAAGAGGAAGACGTAGTGCAAGTGCTGGCACCCGCAACGTCACCTGGGCAGTTGACGTAGATAAGGAGTATGACCGAAGCATTGGTTACGTTGAGCAACCGACAAAACCCAAGAAGTCCACAAACATCAGTCAGGTACGAGAAGGTGGTGATGGTGGAAATGATGTCCCGTTGGTAGCTCGAGGACGAGGAGATGGTGCCAACGATATGGAAAACCCTGTAACAGACAGTCTTGGAGGTGGGGGACCCCTGCAGGGAGGTATACACCCCCACCCAATCCCTGGGCATGCGGCGGTAGTGCCTCATTCAGCCCCAGTACATTATAATGGTCAGCCATATGGTACACCTTCTCCAGAGATGCCGCAGATGCCAGTGGAACCTGGCTTGGACAAAGCCCTGGGGGGTCAAGTTCCTATCATCCTTGCCAAGCCTGGTGACATACCGGTACCCACAGGGATAGTGAGGGGTCGCGGAGTCAGTGTGGCCATGGGTGGGGAAATGCCAACATACAATGTACCAGCTGGAATTGTTGACACTGGATCTAAAGGACGTGGCTGGTGGTGGGAAAAACAACAACAACAGCAGCAGCCTCAGCCGCAGCCACCGTTGTGAACTCTACATTTATATGTAAAAATAATAATTGTGATAGAATCAAAAATGGTTCATTCAAGGACAATTCACTTGCTTTCATTCAGTCTTATCAATCCTAAAAGAGTCGTAATTTCTGAGGTTTGATTGGGGGTAAGACAGCTTTGACTTGTCACGGTTAAAAAGTACATTGTAACTAAACCCAGTTCATGTTTCTCGGTGGGATGTTTTTGGTAAGGCAGAAATTCTGTCATTATGCTCCATAATAATAATAATTATTATTGTAGTTAAAAGATGCAGTTAAGCATCATTATTTTGAATGTATAGTAGTAATATCAATGTACATTATTGATATTAATTTGCATTAAGTGCTGTTTTGTAAACCTTCAACCCCGGAGTCCTGACATCGAAACGAAGTCTACTTTTGCCAAAAAAAACCAATTATTTTTCCTAGTTGCATCAATTCATGTATCATATTTTGTGCTGTAAACAACAACATCTATTGAACAGTAAGCCAATTAGCAGTAAACTGAAGACAAGTATCGGGGTTACTCTTGGCCAAAGGGGATATGAGGGTTGTAATTTTGATGTTTTCAACATGTGAGATTGCTGATGTTTAAGTATTTTCTTTGTTACTGAAATATTCATGTCTTAGATAAATTAATTCATTTTTAGGAAAGAACTTCTAGACTGGATTTCTTTGCTGTTGTTGCAGTCTTTTTGAAACAGAAATTCAAAAGTTTCCAATCTTGACAGATTTGTACTGCCAGTCAAGCGATCCGCTCTCAGTTTGGAACTATATATCAAACGTTCTAGGTTGGATTTTTTGATGTTGCGGTATTTTTGGAAAAGTACTTCAAAGGTCTTCAATCTTGACACATTTGTAATGTCAGTCATTTAAATTTATTGTGTTCAGATTATCGAGTGGATCATAATGGAAGAATCTCTGATATGATATACACCATTTGGGGTATTGCAATTTTTGCCAGTGTAGAACTGAAGATTATTTATTTCTATTTCATTGTCTCGATCATCTTCATTGTCTACAAAATTGAGGCAATTACAATGATCTGGTCATTTTGTGGAACCAGGCCTATCCAAATAAAGTATTTTGGCTTAGGAGTGCTTTTGGTAATGGTTGAGTGTATATTATCAACCAACAATGTAAAAATATGAATTGAGTTTTGCAAAAGACCTTTCGTTTTCTTGTATTTGGGGATTTAAAGATTTCAGTAACTTTTTCATTCACCTTTAAAATTTCATCATTTGTGTTGATTGTGGTTGATTGTAAGTGCCAATACTGAAGAACGATAAATAATATTATCCTAAGATGTTGAGGGTTTGATTTGTATCTGAGTTAAAAATAAATAAAGCTTTATTTGCTACAGAGTAACAGTTTTTAATCAGGTCAGTTGTTTGTTACCGTGAAGTAACATTAGGATTGGCAAAGTGTGCTGTCTAAGGGTATTCCAAACAAAATCAAAGTTACAACAATCACTTTCGATAAAATGATGATCATAAAGATCTTAAGGGACAATTACATTGCCATTTTGATTAAGTTTGACAATGCTTGTCATGTGATGATGGCGAAGAAATTTGTTTTGCTTATTTTAAACCTGTTACTCTTTATTAATTTTTCTCATTTCCCTTGTCACTGTAGTGGTTGTTCAAGCTCGATAGAGGTGTTGACACACAAAGCAACATTCTTGACATGAGACGATTAAGTTTAAAAACAGATGATCTGATGGAAAATGGGCGACAAAAATGACTTCCACCGGTACTTATAGAGAGGCTAAAAGTGTTCTTATCAATCATGAATGCACAATACATTACTGTTAAAAACAAATCTTTGATGTCTTAGAGCTGAAAGCTTATTTAGCATCTGCAAAGTGTCCCAGGGAGAGTACTTAAGCAATATGTGAGTATAGGTGAGCCACTGAGGGTTTGAAGCTCTGACCCTGTTTAGGACAAAAAATTCTATAATACATTACCCTCATTAGGACAACACCCTCACTTAGAACAAACGACAAAATGCACACAGTCCAGTTTTAGAGCTATTTATTGGTAATTGCAATAGAGTAAATTCACATTAATCTATAGTCACGGCTTTTGTATATATTTGGAGTACAAACAAATTTCATCAAGCAAATCAAATCAATGCCTGCCTCCCAGGCAGGCATATTTAGGGAAATATGACTCCCCTAAAAAGCTAGCAGACAGTACCCTGTTAATAATTAGGACATACTCTCACAGAATTATTTACCCTTTTTAGAACAGAGAGGACAAACACCATACAGTGTCCAGAGTCACATTCCTGTGTGGGCCATAATTATAAGGGAATAAACTCCCTGGGCTATGTTTCTTGCCTGTCTGTCATTTACCCAGACATCGGACACAACTTTCTTTGCACACTGTATCTTTTAATAAGGGCAGCACTAAATTACACTTGAATAAATCCACATAAATGTCCAAATTACCCACATAATGACTAGAATCATAAAAGGATGACTGTTTATCCCTGGATTTATACTCTGTTACAAGAATAATGCACTTATCACTTGTCATCTCAGGGGGTCAACCCTGGGGATATACAAGGGCATGATGCAGGATTTGTTGACATAATGCCAATTTTGAGCAAGCAATGGGGGTACAAAAAGTATACTAAAAAAATTTTATCCTTTCCCATTCGATTAATTACAAAGTAAGCTGCACTTCATCATTTGCAGAAGACAGGTGCATTTATTTTTATTTGCTGACTCAACCTTCAACATTACCACTCTTTATTATATGGCTACAATGGTATGCACGCTGTTATTAGCTGCTAAGGGGGCAAGAGTTTCTTGTAATGACCAGGCATTACTAGCTAGGTGAACAATGCTTTTACAATCTGTGTTAAACTTAATGGGGGACATCCATGTTATGGTCAATTGACAGCTGTCAAAAAAGAGTATCAGCAGACCAGTATCACATGACTGCATCACTGGCTCTCATTGGGAAATATTCACCTTTTATAACTCAAACTAACTCAAATATGACATCCTCGCTGCGATTGATAAAGTGAGCGGAATTTTGTAAGACACCGCTGACAACCCGATGACTCATCTGGTTTAGGTTGATGTTCACTGGTGCTTTCCAACTCATTGAAGTGACGTGTTTTTTAAAGTTATATCCGCTGACCAGTTTTTGGTTTTAATTATTGATCCCAGGCTCGGGTCCATAATGAAAAGGCCATATAATAAATAACTTATTAACTTTGTCCATTCAGTCATTATAGGGAAATCTCAGACCTTGGCCTTGGTGTATGGCCCTGGTCTGAGATTTCCCTGTAATGACCTCACTCTCGGTTAAAAAGTGGTATATAAAAGAGTTATTTTTAATAACATAAGAAGAAAAATTTATTGCCGTTTGAAAGTCCCTTCTGTCTCCCCACAGGAGGGCTGATAGTAATTTTTCGTTCTTTGGTGGGGGGAGGGGGGTTAAAAACATCATTCGTCATTGTGCAAATAACCAGGGGTTCAGCTGGCTGATAAGTGCATAGTGCACTATACTCATTACAACTATTTTTTTTTCCAAAACTTGTATGCTTTAAAAATGTGCATGCCACATGGCAATTAAAGGGCACCACACATGTTGAAGGCAAGTATAATTTTATAAAAACTTCAACTGTTTTGTGAATGCTTATTGTGCAATTATGCCACCTGTGAAAAATTATAGTTAAGTTTTCCCTGAACAATGAATCATGCCCTGGTTTACATGTAATTCTACTAATAACAACATCAACAATATGTAAGCTTACCTATATTAAATTTCTGTTGACTAAAGTACAGCCAGTTCCCTTTAGTGTTAAAAGACTACTTATGAAAAACAGACGTTAGAAGTCCCTTTAGCTGTCTAAGAAGCTGCAATACATCACTCATATCTGGGCAGACGATATTGTCCATACCGGGACAGTTATGAGGTGTGCCATTTAACTTCAGAGTCAATGCCAATCCTTCAACTGCATCGTCCTTCGCTACAGCATTGATATCTCGACCCTCCATACAACTTTTGTAAGACACATGTTTCAGCAGAAGCTTAGCAATGTCGTCAACCTTCTTTAATCCCCTTTTTTGGAAAACCTTTATGGCCTCCGCACGCTCTTTTGCACGGCGCTGTTTAACCTCCTTTGCGAAAATGATGCCTTCAAGCATTTCATTGTAATTGCCTGGTTCGATTTCATCGAATAACTCATGCTCTTTGAGTTCCTTGAAAGATAAATAATTGATGGCACAGGAAATGCACTTGCTCTTTAAAAATTCTAAATTGTACTTCTGGGCCAGAATAAGCGTGCTCACAACATCCATTCCTTCAGATGGCATCATATCGTCTATGAAATCTTCGCACTTGCGAAGAATCGAGTCGATTTGATACTCGTGAGCGAGTTCTAAGATATCCCTCCAGGTGTGGAGTGTTATTTCCTCCTTTGAAGGTGGATAAATCATTAACAGCAAAGTTTTAAAGCTGGATGCTTTCTTGCCAGGAAGCCGAATTTCACCCTTTTTCTTCTCGCTGAAATTCGAGGTGAACATCGCCTCGAAAACAGGAGACCACAGCGCGAGGACATTTCGATGAACGTGGAATCTTTTGTTTTCTACGAGGAAAACAATGTCGCTCGATTTCCAGGGCTTTGAAAAGTCGAGTACTGTAGCTTTCTTGTCTGTCCGCTTACGCTTAGATGCGCTGGCCATTCTTCTTTTCCTTCAGCAACAAAAGAACAACGAAAGACCTTTAACCACAACGATGGCGGACAAAGAGGGTGCGTTCCCGCGCTTTTTCACTGTAGCCTCGATGCCAAGTATGTCTCCGAGACAGACTGGACATTAGGGGCGCTTTCCATTGAGTCAAAATTTCCGGAATTTCTGGTTCGGCAGTGAATGGAACACGTTTCGTCGGCTTGTCCCACTGAAGAAAAAGTGGAAAATCTGAAAAGGTGGGCCCGTTTTCCCGGTTGGAATTTCCGAACGGAATGTCGTGTTCCATTTACGTTTCTCGTAGTTTGTACCAGTTCCAGGTCCACGGTCGGGCACTGCGACGTACCGGGGTTTAAGACCACATGGAACAACTTTTTACCAATCGGAAATTCCACTTTTGCTCCCACCGAAATTTCCGGGTTTTTTTCCTAAATGGAAAGCGCCCTGATCGCGGAGTCATCGCGGAGCACAAGCGAACAAAAAAGTTGAAACTTTCATAATTATGGCGACCTCCAAATCCTGAAGACAAAAACTAACACAAATGAACTATAACAACAAAACAGTAAAGTACAAAGCGACTTGCGTTTTTCCAATGTTTTTCGATATTTTCCCGTGGTGGGGCATTTGTCGATGCCATCTTCGAATTGAGCGAAATTTAACATAATACTGAACGGGCTATACCAAAATTTGTGCATAACCTTCAGGTCCTGATGTAAGTCCCATTAATGCTAATTTTAAAATTAGGATACTTCAGTGGAATATTTTCTAATTGATGTTAGAGAGCTCAGATATCTTTGATTATGGCCGGGAATCTTAAAAAAATAATTAACGTAGGAGCCTTCTCTCAAAAATATTGCAAATGCCTTTTACTGTTTTTGTAAGTTAATTGGTGATAAGATGTTTTCGAGTTTGTGTAGCGTGGGAACTCACGTATGGTAAATTGTGACTGAAAACGCACAACGCTTTGCGGGATTTGGGACCGGGTGGCGGTATTGTCTTTTTCACGAGATAAAAAACTGCTACGTCAGAAACTGGGAAGTGTCTTATTCCGGCTTATCAAATTTTGTATTTTTATTTTTATATTTTTCAGCGAAAGATGCTGGTTAATTTAGTCTTTTAGGCAAAAATCAACTTTAATAGACTGCAAGTGAATAATTAAACTTAATTTGATGGCAGTTTTCAAAGTCACGTTTAAATTTAAGTTCAAATTTGTTCGCAAATTTGTATGAAACACAACAAAAAGAATCGCCGATTTACGATAAATAAATAAATTTCTTTTAGGAATTGAAGTAGTTTTCCGTCGAAAAGTCGAGGATAAGTGGCTTCGGTTGTGGTCTGGTTAAAATCGCTGATCGTCGATGTTGCGTAGTTGTTTTCAGTGCTAATCTGCCTTAAACTAGAGTAAACGTATTGGGGGTAGCCTGTGAACAGGCCTTTGGTCGAGCGAGGAACTATTTTTTTCGCCCAACAGAGAGACTGTTCACAGGCTATTATTTCATGGATCCGCAACACCGTTGCTAGTCAAATCTTTCAGCTTTTTTTATTATGAAGCAGCCGTGGCTACACGCCACATATCGCAAAAGTCAAAGCATTATATTTTCCTTTAGTGCGCCTAGCCTGCGTTGCTAGCGGGGTATTCTGGTGCGTTTTTTCTTTGTGGTTTTTGAAGTGAGAGATACAGCCGCCCGAAAGCTGAACCGAGGAGACGTACTAAAACAAACGCTAGCTACGCAGGCCAAAGCGCACCTTAATTTTTATTTAAAGTATAAGTACCGTGTATCCTCGAACAACAGCCGTCCCTTTAATCGCCGCCCTTGAATAATCGTCCCCCTTTGTCGGAAATGTTTAAAATTACCGCCTCCCTCGAATAATCCCCCCCACTACCCCTCTAGGTTACTCGCAAGGGTTACCCATAGCGGTAAACTTGGAGGATGAAGCCAAGAAGGAGTCTGATCCAGCACAACTGATCAGTGACGATTCAAGCTCTGACGCCGACGACATTGACATTGAAAATTAATGAAGGAACCAAATTTGGAACACTTTAAATGCCAATGTTCAGTTTATTTGATGTGATTATTTTTTGATGTAATGGGAAAATAAAATAAAGATATTTAGGGTACGACTTCTAGTGAGCAATACTTGAAATAATCTCCTTCCCTAGAATAATCGCCCCCGGCTATATCATTCGAGGAAATACGGTATACTGCACTGTTTGAAGAAATGAAAAACTATCCATTTTGTAATAATAATGCATAAAAAATAGCTTTGATGCTCTACTTTCGTGACAGGGAACAAATGCTTAAGCTTTTAATATTTAGTTCAAACCATGGAAAGTTAACAGATGTCTCGTAGAATTCTGCCATGATCTTGATGGAATTACGTTGTTTTCCATCCAAATTTTTCGTCATTTGTTACGATCCCTTACCTTACGGCTATTTAGATCGTGGGAAGTATTTTTGTAACTGCCGGCCGCTGTATCAAATCACAATTGAAGATTTTTTTATTTCTATTTTAACTTTTTAATTTAGCGGTTGCAGCGTCCGTAGCATGTTGTCCGAGCAATAATTGCTGACTAAGGATGGCCTTAAATTACCTATTTGTTCAAACATTACTCCATGTTACTGAAAATACAAAACCGTCAAGTTAACTAAGTGGATTTTGATTTTAAGAAGGTCCTTTTTTCTCATAAAGATAAAACAAGGTAGATAAGGGTGTTTCGATAGATGTGTTTACATCCGGGCGTTTTCAACCTTCGGATGCAACAGAACTTACACGACTCTTCTCAATCTCTGAAAGTCTATCACCATTGTTAAAATCGAGAGGTCCACTTTTTAAAAGCCTTGGCTTCACCGAATATGCCTTCGAGTGCTCTCAATCGTATCATATGATTTTCTTTAGTTGGTTTTATCACTGTTTACCATCAAATGTAATCTGCCATGAAACTGGAAGAATTAAATACAGGATGCAATTTGCAATGGTCTTCATCCATACGGTGCCCTCCTTTTGACGTTTCTCACCATGCGTTTTATGGCATCTTGTCAGGTAGCGGTCTAAAATAGAATTATTAATCCAATGGTCTTTTATGAATCTTAGCAAGATATTTTCCTAACCGTACGTGAAAGCTTTTTGCTTTCTTTCAGTTTCTTTTTTTTTTTCTATTACTTCAACGGAGAAGTACGTTTTGTACTCGTTCCAAGAATTGCGAAATAACAGCCTTCTGAATCTGAGTATTGTGAGAAATATTTGATTTGCGAATTTCACTAACATAAATAGTTGACTAAAAGATTGTTTTGCTCGTATCCTAATTCTCCAAAAAAACCGACCATCCATAAATGAGGAAACAGTTGAAAAAAATCTTTCCAGCTCTTTGGGCTGGTCTCTTGCTTCCGGTAAAATCGTTTCAAATCTTTTTTAACTGAAAACGCCTGCATGAAACCTCTTGAAGCCATTCAACCTAAGTTTATTTATTTTTTTCGTTTTCAATGTTTATTTACAACCCTGGGGTTTATCTTAAAGACTTTGTAATCAGCGACCGGATAACACTATGCAACGGCCGGGAAATTTTCATTGCCTTTGTGGAAATAAAAAATCATGGCGATATAGAATGATATCTCATTTTCAGGAAAAACGGATTTTCGTGCACGTCAGATCATAACATTTTGCCGTCGCCATTCATAAAGCAAGGGAAAAAAAATTGTTTACAAATAAATTGATGACATTTAATAAGGCCTTGTTCGCAGACATCTGGGACGAGAAATGTCTATCATGGCGGGCTCTTGCATAATTGTCAGAGAGAGTTATACGATAAAAGAGAATAGCTGTTGGTAAACACAGACAATTGACTTGGAACAAGCATCAAGCAACTCTCCGTTGAAGCGTTGTAAACTTTGCTCAACTTATTTTAGCAGTGTTCAACAGGAAAGCTGAAAAAATGACTTTTTTCAACTATACAAACTCTACGACACAACTTCCACATCCACTCACAGGTACAGTATCTTCATTCGGTGGATCTTCTCGCCTACCAAGACCCCAGCTTGGCCAAAGTACATCGGAGCTTAAAGTTCTATCTGGGATTAGCTCAATAGCGAGTATCATTGGAATCGTCGGCAATGTTTTAGTTTGCTTTGTCGTGACCAAGTTTCGGTTTCTGGGCCGACCCAAGGCCGAGCTCTTCATCGTAAGCTTAGCTGTGGCTGACTTAATGGTCTGCATATTCGCCCAGCCCATGTATATCATATATCTCCATGGCTTACTTCCTAAAGAAGTCGATCTCATACGAAAAGCAATCACATGGGTGTCCACTCTTGTTTCGGTGAGCCACCTTTTCGCGATTTCTTTAGAGCGCTTTTTCTCGCTGTACTTTCTTCATCGCTTCAGCGTTTTTATTCGGGAACACGTCATTTGGAACGCCATTCTCTTAACGTGGCTCATCGCGATCGGTTTCGGAGCTCCATCGGCAGTGTTCAGAAAAGCGAGAATTGTATCACAGTACTTTGTCATCGCTATGCTCCTCGTAATACCACTTGTCTACGCTGGGACATTTTACATCGTACGCCTCCAGCAAAGACGCATTAACAAGCAAAGCGTCACAAAAACGTTTTACACTTCGCAAAAGAGCTTGACAAGTGAGCGAAAGATTGTTTACATGATAGCAGTAGTTGTTGGCGTTTTTTATCTTTGTTTCACGCCTTTGATTATTGTGCCGTTTTTCTTTAGCGTAAAAACGACCCCAGCCGTGCGTGTAAACGCTCTTCGCGCGTTTCCGTGGGTGAACACCATCGCTTTTTTAAACAGCAGTTTAAACCCTTATATTTACTACTGGCGTAGTTTTAGGTTTCGCCTGGCGCTTGAACTAATTCTGAGAAGGATTTTTGAAAAGAAATAAACAATAAAGCAAAATCAAACTGAAAAGACAAAGGGAAAGACTTTATTGTAAGTCCTCGACTTTCAACTTCGACAAACTTTTGTGTTAAGAAATTGTCAGAACAATTCTTATTTATGTAGTAGTATACATTTTGTTTTGACTTGCTGTGAGGAAATATTAAAAACCTTCGTTGATAATACTGTTAAGATCCGACAATTTTGCCCCTATTCATGACTTGTTTATCAGATGCGGTTCCTTTTAAAGCCTTGAGGTATTTAAAATAGTGTAATTACTGGACGTGACATGCGACTTCCGTCGATCATGAATGTTGTTTCAAGCTCAGATGATGCTCAACTTGAAGCTACGTGACTTGAAAAAGTAGAAAGATCAAAGTTTCACAATAACTTAACGATTAGAATGAACTAGAAAAACAAAAGTCTTATGATTGGAAATGAAGTATAAAGGTAAATATTTCAATTTAAGAAATATTTGTTCGTACTTAATAAAGTGTAATTCGTCTTCCGACGACGCCTTGATCTTAAGAGTTTGCATCCCGCATTTTTAAATCAGATTCCAGATTTCATGCCCATTCCCAGCAAAACACAATTTAATACTACGACAACGGAAATCGTACTCATGAAATCCAATCAGTTTTTGATATCGTGTTCCAATGTAAAATCGGTAGATCTGGATTTTGAGAACCAAAATTCGGATTTCCCTATAACATCACCCGAATGATCATTTTTTTTTAGAGCAAATATACAGTTTTTTTGACTGTTAACCGACTCTTAACCTGCATGATGTTTATGATTTGTCAACCTGACTTAAGCGTTTTTTTGAAAATTTTCATATTTTATTCACCTGTACTTAAATATAGATTGTTGTCAACGGTCAACACGTCTCCTGTCTTCCCATTAAAACTTTTATCTTTTCAAGTGCCAAATAAACATAAGAAGCGTATTTTCTAAACATGCCGAACTGAACGAAAACATTAAGCGATTTTTTTAGATTTAAATTTTATTCATTTATTGCAAGATTTCAATATTTTTCATCTATTAGAAGGAATAAAGTTATGAGACTAAGTAATTAAATTCACGGCTGAATCCTTGAAAAGTAATGATTGAAGAATCCTTCATTTTTATGACAAGTCGTTCGACACTTAAATGCAAACATTTTATACATTGCAATAAATTATATTGCAATTGTGGTGAGTTTTTTCGTAAATAAGAACCGTCCATGGTCGTCGCAGCTATCTTTGTGATGTAGACTCGGCAAGATAAAGTTCAACCAACTGTTACAAAGAAATTTGTAATATAATAATAAATAATAAAATTATCTTTTTATGTACATTTTCTTGGTGTTCTATTAGCTTTCTTAAAATGACATCTCATGACAATTTCACGATTTCGCAATAGGCCTGATGAACAAAAATTTCGAGAGGGATTTTTTTTCCTTGCGACTAATAAGTAGTATTGCATAACTTTGGTAAAACTTGAACGTATTCCGTTATTCTTCCTCAGGATTTCCTCATTAAAAAGTAAAAGGAGGAAGAAATATAGGCAAAACAAAAATGAAGCATTGAGACTTAAGAAAAAAGAAAAAGAAGGAAAATTAATAAGCAGCATAGACTTGCTACAAGCAGCGGCGGATCTAGGGGGAGGGTGCAGGGGGTGCGCACCCCCCCCCCCCCCCCCTCTGAGATGACCTGCGTTTTTCTAATACAACTGGTATTCTGCCAAAAAAAAAACTATGTGGTTTATTGGAGTTGAAGTAGAGCAAGAGACGAGTGCACCCCCTTCTAAAAAAAATCCTGAATCCGCCCCTGACAAGTCGACCTCTTGCCGAGTGGAGCAAGCCTTTTTTTGCCGCAAAGCGGCCGACCGCGAGTGACGAAGTCGCGAAGGACTTTTTTGAAAGTCTAGAAGCAGCAGTATCTTTTCGCCTTAAATTTGAAATTGACATTTTACACTGACCGTATTTTAGGTCTAAGTATTGTCTCCAGGGGGGTACTCCGAATTCCAAGGGACGGGATTAATCGAAGGATTTTTCGGTTTCCGGGATATTTTTTTTTTAAGACGGGGGTGGAGGGCGATCAGGAAAATTTGGCGAGAATTTTTTGTAGGTCTTGATTTAAGTAAGGATATTTTGGGCGGTGAAAACAACCTAAAGGCTTGTGATCGCAGTAAAACCAAACTTGATTTGTGTTTGTTTAAAAAATTAGCACGCCATAAAACCGGTTTTACATAGGGGGACGGGTTGGGGGCACTCAACAAAAGTTTACACGGGGAGACTCCGCCCGAACGTCCACCCCTTTACCCTTTTATACACCAAGTGGTACCCCTTTCACAAACCTAAATTAGAACATTGCATCCCTTTTAACTGCTGTAAATTCACTGTCTTTAAAATATGAGAGAATCACAAACCCACACTAGCTCGACTTTTTCACAGCCATATATTTCTTCTATTAGCTATTTTAGGTCTTTTTACGGACGGAAAGACAGATTTCCCAACCCTTTTATACACTTCACCTAGTGAAACCCCTACCCTTTCATATACTTGAGATTTGAAAAAGGTACCACCTTTCGGGCGAAGCCTCTCATCGGACTGAGTACCCCCACCAGGGGGTTCTGCATACCCTTCAAAGGCCAGAAGCTTTCCGAACAAGGCTTAATTTCATGAACCTTCCTTTCTCATCAATCTTGTTCATTGTGCGCCCGGCTTTATCATCATAAGAATCCCCTTTTGCTCTAGTGAATTCTCAGTTTCGGAAATTTGGGCATGAAATTTTGGGGGGTGAATTTTCGGTCCAGGGATTTCTTGGGGTTTTGATTTTTGCCTCCATTCAAACATCCCTAGAACTGATTACTCCTGATCATCTCCTTCACTTAGAATCCAAAATACCTCATTAGGGATTTTGCCTAGTTCTCTTCATCAATCACATCTTTCGCTCACGTTAGCCTGAGTGCAAGCTCTCCTATTTTGTTACTTCCCGTGCTGCCTTGCGGCTCTCTTCTTTTGACCAGGCTACTTCCCCACACCCATCTACTGGCGGAGGATTAAATCAAGGATTAGCTACGTCATGTTTTCTGCCTCTGGAATTTTTTTGCTAAATTTTTGAAGTTTGTCTTTCCTATCCATGCTTATATCCTAGCGTATCCTCAACCATCCTTTTCATTATAGTGACCAATAACTCTGTGCATGAATTTTTTGTTTTCCTTGCAAGTCCGTTTGCAAGATATCTTTTTTGAAATAAATTAATATACATTTGTAAATAAAATTAGCATACATTTTACTTACTGAGTACATTCTCATTAGCTAAGAGCCTACAGTTAATGTAATTTGAAAATCAGCCCAACCTATAGATTAGTTAATTCAGATCTGCTAGCAGATAACTGACTTGTCTGCAGTTTGCGCGCGCAATGCATGATTTGCAAGAGCAATGTCAAACTATATTCTGTGCGACGGTGTGTTGTTATTTTCTTCAAAACAATGTGTGATTAGTTTAGCTTTCTATGATATCTGAAATAATCAAGGTCTCGGTAAGTGTTATCAGATAGTGTTAGCCTTCGGCTCGGCTGGTAACACCTAAAGCTTTGATTATTCCAGATATCACAAAATCTCATTCAATAGGTGTTCAATATAGGCACTGGTTAACATTTTATTGACCATGTTTGGAAATATGATTAAAATTTGCAGTAGTACATGCTTCACGATTGACCAGGTGTGTACTTAAACTTGACTTTGCCCATGCCTGGAGAGGAAAATCTCTAAATGTCTACAATCGCACCCATTCACTATTTATGTGTTTTTGGGATGAGAGAAGATTGAGGCGCGCGGGGATAAATAAATAGCGAATGGGTACGAGTCTGGAGTAGTTGGCCGAGAGGGATTGGCAAAATTATTCCCAATCCTCACTTCCGCTTAATATTTACTTCCGTCTTTCTGGGTTCCAGTCAACCCTCCTACTTTTTTATTACGCCACGGTTCGAATACCCGTTACCCGTTCACACTGCGACGAAGAGTTGCACAGAAACCTATCCGATATGAGACAATCCACTTTCTAGATCGGTGCTGCTTCAATTGAAAGTGGCAAGATTGCTTGCATTAACGATGAAATTCTAGTTTTGATAAATATGGACAAAAGTTTCCTTTACTGTTTCAAAGGTACATCCCTGAATGGGGGAAATTGGTTTGAACACGTTTTTGTTTTACTGAGTCATTTGGCTGCCAAGAGACCCGTTGCACGGTTGTGTGTTACTACCATGGTACTCTTTGAAAATATAATGGAATGACTTTTTGGTGCCTTTATGCTTCTTATGACGTTGTATGGCCAAACAAGGTCAAAAGGTTTTCATCAAACGTCTACTCGAAAGTTGGGTTTTCTTGCTTGAAAACCGATTTACCTAGCAGGATAATTTGATGACAGAATCGGAAACTTGCCTTAAAATATGTGAAAAACGTCCTAGAATCGAAAATGTTTAGCGCCCTTAAGGGGGGAGTGGTTTGTTAATCAAATATTGACAATTCCAATTCAAGGAGAAGTTATTTTAAAATGGTTTAAGGCATCGAAGAGATCAACAATCACAGTAAACATCTCGTTTTCTTCAGGTTTAATACAACATTACTTCTCTGAAGGTTACATCAGAAACTAAACATTGTATCGTGCAACGTGTTGGGATCAAGTAGAAGCAGTTCAACAAGCCGACCTATATGTCACCCTATGTAAGAGAATCCACGATAGTCTGGGATTCTGGATTCCACGTCACGGATTCCGGATTACAGTTACTCCATTCCAGTCTTTGTCAGTGGAACTTGGATTCTCAATTCCAATTGCTAGTGAGAGTCCGGATTCTTTGAGCTGTACTCCGGACTCCAAATCCCAGTATTCCGGATTCCACAAGCAAATTTTTCCCAGATTCCGGATTCCGTTACATGGGGCGGTGCGGTATAAGGGATGAACCATTAGGAAAGAAAAGGGGCTGGGTTGAATTTTTGGGAGGTCTATGAAAGTTTTCTTTTTACTCGTGAGGTGGAAATCTATTTTTCCTCCTCGAACACCTTGTTTGATCATGGTGCGTGTGGAGATTTTTTTCTCACTAATGCGTTTCCCTTCCCCCAACCTCTTGTCCTTTTTCTCTAATGGTGACATCCCTAAATTAAAGCAGCTTCTCTAAATAACTGAGGGAGGGCTAAAGCTCAATGACCTAGAGAAAAGCAATCTAGAGGAGTCAAAAATAGGTCAGATCCTCGATAGAATGATGATAGCTTGAACGATTGCTGTGATTTCCTAACGCCAAACCTCAGAACGTTGCTGTATACGTGTTCTGGAACTGATCTATTTGATGAAAAGCCCAACTTTTACAACCTAGCACAAATACGACAAAACATCATTAAGTTATTGGAGCGTCCAAAATCTTAATCTAATCTCTTCCACTGTTTGGATACTTCAAAGTTGACACAATTAAAGCTGTTGGATCACTAACGTATTAGTACACGAACACGTTTTTTATGATTGAAATGACTCGCAGTAATTAAGAAACAAGATTAAGAGTTAAACCTAGTTTAATGGCAGAACAAATAGTCTACGAGTGCAGAGACAGAGGCGGATTCAGCTCTATAAGGAAGTGGTGGTGAGAAAATAGAGAAGGAAAATAAATCTTGTTTTCTGATGAAAATTAGATTTCGGGCCCTTTTTACTTTGTTTGCAGGCATGGAAGGACTATCTGGCAACGCTTTTCCTAAAAAAGGGTTATTAAAATAAGGCAAAAGTCACTCTAATGATTCTCAGACGGTCCAATTCGCCAGCGGTCACTCGCTCTTCTCTCTGCGCAGGCTATTCAGTGTATCGTCCAAAACTTACTGTTAAAACTACGAGTATATTCATTCCCAAACGTGGAAGGCAAAATGTTTACTCTTTGTATGAAACGCTAATAATTTATCTATATAAGTTAAACTCGCCCTTGAAATCCCATTTTACTTGAATTTAAAAACAGTTTTAATTAAGTGACACAATGTGTGTCCCAATATATAACATAAGTATAAAATGAAGACTGCAGACTGCTGTCAGTGCAAAACATTGTTTTCACCATGCAAATGGGAACGTGACAACAATAGTCCCATTGACAAATGCATATGAAATAAATCATATATGAGAACTGCGGCAATGAAATCAAATGAAGAATGATCCTCGCAGTTGTGAAGGCAATTTATGCAATTGCATAAGAAGCCTGAAAACAAAAAAATCAGGACTTCAACGGGATTTGAACCCGTGTCCTCGCGATGCCGGTGCGACGCTATAACCAACTAAGCTATGAAGCCACTGATAGTCCCATTGCTTTCTAACCCTGAAAACAATGGTCTGCAGTCAGTCTGCAGTCTGCATTTTGTACTGTCCACCAATTTATACATTAAGGATCAACAAGACATGGACATATTCATTTTTTTTTAAAAAATAATACTATTTCTGGGAAACCGGGGATCAGTCATATAAAACGTAATACACCCTTTTAACCCAGACCTTAAACCACTGAAATGTGACCCGCGGTTTAGAATCACGGTTCAGAATGCACAAAATACTTACAGTGGATACTTAAAATTTTTAAAATTATCTGATTAAAATCTGAATCACCTTACTGAAACCAAGGCCACGCTTGTATATATTTAATTGGTTCGTTTCCGTCCCGTTAGGAGACTTGGGATTCTTAACCCTCGGACGTACAACCCCCTCCCCTGACGTTTTTTAAAATTATTTTTTTAGATGATAAAACATCAGCACCCGACGTTTTCAGTAGCCGTTCGTTTGTCCCTCACGCGCATTTTGAGACAAGTTTAGTGATGGTCAGTTACTATGGTTACGACATATGATGTCATAAGTAGCAGGTGGTCAAGCCATTTTTGAGTGAAAATGCCTGTTCTTACAACTTTTTTCAACAATAAAAGTAAAACTTGTCAATGAAATGATGCAAAGGGCTTATTTATGTGTTATTTTAAATCTGAAGCACAGAAAATTACCATTTATGGCGATTTTAACCTGATTTCTAATTCTTGGTGAAATCCAAGATAGCGACCATTGTCGGCAATGTCACAGGCCTCCAGCAGCGCCACCACCCATTAAAAATAACCTCATCTTGTTGAGTAGATCAAAGGCTTTCCACTGAAGGCAAAATCGTTTCGAAATACTCCAAATTATCAAAAACTCTTGGGAGGGGCTCCATCCGCCCCTCCCCTTTATACCACGGTTGGGGTATGAATTTGCGTGTACGTCCGAGGGTTAACCCTGTTAAATTAATTTGAATTATTTGTTTCAGTCATTTGCTTTAAAGCCGAGAGGAAAAAACTGAAAAGGAATTATTTAAGATTATGATGATGGCGATTATTATTATAATCATTATTAAGATTATTACAATGCAATTTTCCTTTGCCAAATTACAATTTGCCGGTTAAGGCAGGTTACACGAGAAAAGGGGCAATCATCTGTACTACTACTCAGTCAGTTACGCAGGAGTAAAGAAATAATCGTAAACAGCGTTAAGTTCTTTCTCCACGAAAATTGTTTGTCTTTTTCCTCAGTTAAAATTGATAAGTGTAGCTGTGGCTAATTTAATAACGTTTTTTGATGTTATTAATTAGAGAGATTAAGAGTTACGTTTACGGCAATCCGTGGATTTGTACCACGTGACCAAGTGTTCCCTTTACTTCTCTTTTATAAATCTACAAAAAACTATTAGTTTCAAGTTAGTTTTATCCATAATTATTGCTTTGAGCTGTTTTCATTTTTTCTGCATGTTTTCTATTTTGAGAAATTCTCAACTTGAATCTGTAGACGTTTGCCGTTACCGTGACTCTAAATCTCTCTAATATTTTCCGAGAAAAAATCATTAAAATGAAAACACGCTTTTTTACCAAACGCCCCATTCAGGACAGCTATTAAATAACGCACTTCTTTCTTTGGGGAAATCCAGATATATACACGCTACTTCAGCAGTTGTGTTTACATCAAACTTTCAGCGCATCCCTGTAAAGAAAGTAACAATTGATACATTAATTAATCTTTCATTTCAAAACAAAATAAAGGTCAAAGCGTTAAATTTTAGGATGCTATGGATGATGATATGAAAAATAGCAAAATGAAAAACATTTAACATGTTAGACATATTTGTTCGTTTTGAAGCTATGAATTTCTCTACGTATAGTGCTAGCTCTGTAGGAAAACGTATCCACCCTGACCTAAGCAATTTAACAATTGAGAACATCAAGCAATGCCTAGTGTTCAATTGATTTTTTAAATGTGTTGGTAGCCCGCCAGGAATAACATTTACTTGAGTGAATCCATAATAATTTAACACTTACCACCCTACCCATCCTTACTTTGTATATATTTTTATTCTTTTCATTATCAAGTCTGTCATTTTCCTTTCATCTGAATTTGAAAAGAATGGTTCTAGCTTTTCTTATTAAGCCTTCTGTTACTAGAACAGCAAGAAAACAAAGTCTCCACTTACGACTTGCTCAATGACTCTTTTTCCAATTCAATCTTAACGTCATCGCCCATCAGAACAAAAGGAGCCCAGTACTTTGGAGCGGAATAATCGTGGGAGTCTCGAAGACATTTCGTGGCCCTCTGAAGAGCAACACTTGCACTTTCTCCGCTTGCAAGTTGTTGATAGAAAGATTTCATAAACATCATTGTGGCTCCGTCATCAATTGCCCAGAGTGTCGACAGCACGGAACGAGCACCAGCGAACAAGAAAGCACGTGCCATACCGACCACACCCTCAGACGAGACCGGTCCTTGACCACTATGGCAGCAACTTAACACAACTAGCCTTGCTCTCAGCTTCACAGCTTGGATATCAGACATTTTCAAAATATAGTCCTCCTCCGTAGGAGTCTTGGATCCCCATCGGGGATCTGGAGCCAAAACAATTTCTCCAGTTTCCTTCCTTCCGTGGGCTGCGATGTGAACCAAAGCAACTGACGCGATTCTCTGTAGTGTAGCCTCTTTGGTTGCATCTTCACCTGTTAAAGTTTGACTCTTTAGAATTTCTCCAATCATCTCCACTTCCATTCTTGCGTACTTCAGAGGATCATAAATGGGGTTCCCCCGTTCATCTGTAATTTTCTTCAAGCATGGATCTCCGACAAGTAAGGCTCCACTTTTACAGTCGTATTCAATTGGAGAATCTGTGATGACTTTCAAACTTGTCAGTGAGGGAACAGTCCGGATCCTCAAAGTTTCACTCAGGGCTGCCCAAGGAGCTTTAGACAAAGCGCGGTCAGGGACTACAATTAATTCATCACCATCAAGCAAATCTTCAATGGGACCAATAACTGCATTATATAATGGCTGTAAACAGTCGGTGGTTCCTTGTGATGGCTGCGATGTTTGATCATCGTCTCGAGTGGTTGAAGTTGGGTCGTCACTCAGCTGATCCATTGACCGATTTTCGCACCTAATACCGACGCCAGCCCTCATTTTTTTCAAAGCAGTGTCTAAAAGGAGAGCAAAAGAATCTTTGTGTGCACCTCCAATTTCTAACCCTGCTTGCCTGAAAATAGGGTTGCCCTCTTTTCGCAATACCCACATATTGACTATTTTCAATCCAAGGGAGAGAAAAACTGTCAACACAGCTGTGTTCTTTGAAATATATGTGACTTCTTCTTCAGATTCAATTGACCCGGGAGAAAGTGATGTAAGGCCATAAGTTACTTTTAAGTCATCGAGCAAAGCCTGTGCTCGTCCCCTCTCAGCAGCGTATAAAGCCTCATCATTCCTTTGAAGCATTACTAAAATTTGCCATAAATGAGTATAGGCACATTGATGATGCCTACAGAAACCTATTTTCAATTGATCTTCCGAGATAGAATTGGCTCTTATAGTGTCACAGATTTTAACATAGCATCTAAAATGTTCTAAAGCCTCATTCAAAGAATGTGATTCCAAAAAAGAGTGACCCAGACCGTCATGTGCGCATGCTTCTGCCATCCTGTCACCGATTTCCTCGGAGATGCTCAGGTGTTGCTTGTAACACTCTATTGCTTCCTTCAAGTCGTGGAGTTTTCTATAACACCTTCCGAGGCCGCAATTGGCTCTTCCTTGTCCAAAACTGTCATCGGTTTCCTCGGCATTGCTTATGCATTGCTTGTAGTTCTCCATTGCTCGTGGCACGTCGCCGAGGGATTCATGAACGAGGCCGATGTGGAAATAGGCCCTTCCTTTTCTCTTTCTGTCACCGACTTCCTTGGCAATGTTCAGGTGTTTCTTGTGGCACTCCATTGCTCGTGGGAATTCATTAAGGCGTCGATGAATTTCGCCGAGATTGGAATAGGCGTCGCCTTCCCATACCCTGTAACCATCTTCCTTAGCAATGATGAGGCATTTATTGGTGTACTCTATTGCTCGTTCGTATTGGCCGAGAAGGTAATAAATATTGCCGAGATTACTATAGCCTTCGCACTGTCCTCTCTTGTGACCAACTTTCTTGGCAATGATGAGGTATTCATTGTTGTACTCTATTGCTCTTTGGAATTCTTTAAGGCTGTGATAAGCACAGCCGAGATTGGCATAGGCTTTGCCTTGACATGCCCTGTTACCAACTTCCTTGGCAATGCTGAGGTGTTGATTGTGGTACTCTATTGCTCGTTGGAATTCTTTAAGGCTGTGATAAGCAACGCCGACATTGCCATAGGCACATCCTTCACCTGCCCTGTCACCAACTTCCTTGGCAACCCTGAGGTCTTGATTGTGGTACTCTATTGCTCTTTGGAATTCTTTAAGGCTGTGATAAGCACGGCCGAGATTGGCATAGGCTTTGCCTTGACATGCCCTGTTACCAACTTTCTTGGCAATGATGAGGTGTTGATTATGGTACTCTATTGCTCGTTGGAATTCTTTAAGGCTGTGATAAGCAACGCCGAGATTGCCATAGGCACATCCTTCACCTGCCCTGTCACCAACTTCCTTGGCAATCCTGAGGTCTTGATTGTGGTACTCTATTGCTCTTCGGGAGTCACCTTGTAATAGGTAAGCAAAGCCGAGCTTTTTATAGGCACATCCTGCTGTATTACCGACTTCCTCAGCAATGCACAGGTATTGCTTGAGGTACTCTATTGCTCGATGGAAGTCCTCGAGGGAGAAATAAGCTATGCCTAGATTGTAGTAGGCATCTGCTTTCTCTTCCGTGTTTTTATTGATTTGCGCTATTTCAAGACGCTTTTTTTGTTCAGCTATATCTTGTAGTATTCTTTCTGCCATTTCGAAGTTTTAGTATTCAAAGTGGAACTGTTTCTTGGGCGTAATGCTTCTTTAAAGGAGCGTGGAGGTAGAGAAAAAACAAAAATAATTCTCATTAATACATTTGAAGTCTTAGAATATGTTCCCATTAGACCGATAAGGTAGCTAGAACTTTCCACTCCTTCCACCCTGGATTTACTCTAACTGAAAAATCTTCTGATTGTTTTTGTCAATTTCTGAATATTGGTGTTATAACACAATATTTC
>NC_133213.1:18710018-18720018 GCF_958299795.1 Porites lutea | reverse complement strand
CAAAAACAGAGTGCCTTCGGGAATAAGCTGTATTTGGTTTTCATATTTGGTGTATGTAAATAAAGTCTGGTGTTGAACACACAAGTGTGA
The DNA here is from genome assembly GCF_958299795.1 of Porites lutea. NCBI lineage: Eukaryota > Metazoa > Cnidaria > Anthozoa > Scleractinia > Poritidae > Porites > Porites lutea. The sequence continues at coordinate 18,719,928 of NC_133213.1, read as the reverse complement.
CACATAATTGACCTTAAATCACAACTTCAATTAATTCACCAAATATTTGATGATTATTTCAATTAAATAAGGACAAAAATACAATAAAAACGTTTTTAGTAAATGGAAAATACTTAGTTATAATAAGATTAAAGTGTAACAACGATAATAATCAAAAGAAAAGTGACATATGGTACTCTTTGTATTATTGGTAACAACAATTTTGCTGTATGATTTAGTCTTCAACATTAGTTGTTTTTTCCCTGAAAAATGCTTTTTCTTTCTGCATCTTGTGGCATCTGTTTTATATAGTGATGTCATAATGGCTTCTATTTCAGAAGCATTTCCAAACTTTGTAAGGCTTCCTTACAGACTTTATATCCCTTCAAGTTTCTGCCAAACTCCAATTAAAAAATGGCATGCTAATGGAGTGGGGCAAGTTTTTGTCACTAAAATTGATTCAAATTTGGGTGTGCTTCAGTGGGCAATGTTACTGTTATTATGTTTGTGTTTGCAACAGTTTAAAACAAGGCATTTCCATCTCATCCTCCTATCCAATTTACTCTATTCGACTTTAACTTTGGTTTGTGTTGTAGTTACAGTCATCGTCCTAATGAACTGGAAAGTCATTGGCAACACTTTTTCAAGGCAAATTGCAAAGTACAGCCAAACACTAAATTATTTGCTGGAGATTAATTTCTTTCCTTCTGTTTTTAATACAAAATTGTTTTTACATCTGCTTGAACCTCTTTACAAGACCTGCTTACAGTTCAAGTCAACATCCAAATACTCCCTTGTGCAATATTTTGAGAGTCTAGCATCAAAAGTTTTCTTTCCACTGTTATGGTTACAAGCCTTTTACCGTATTACAGCATCTTGTTTAACATTACAACAATTCAATCCCTGACAGTGGGAAATTCAGTTCCCTTTTACTTAGCAGCCACTGTTCTCCTTCTGACCATATCTGCTCTACCCTATCAACTTCTGGCAGGTTTTTATTTGGTAACTGCAATAACAGTTGGTGAGAGCTTTGATGCTAGTTGCATTCATTCTACAGACCTTCCCCTATTGTTCCCTGCTTTGTATCTTTTTCTTGGTATGTTATTAAGCTATTCTTGTCTAAAAATGGTAAAATTTCACCACCCTGGCTTTTTCTTCAGCATGGTGTTCAAGTCAAAAAGGTTTGTTACCTCTATTCTAGTTACAGATGTAACAGGAAAATCACACTCTTTTTCCTTTGCACCATATGCAACTGTCTTTGACTTGAGATCACAGATGAATTCCAAATTTAACATAACTAGTGATTTATACTGGCTATCAAACAGAGGTAAACCTTTGCATGACTTTGTGTCATTAAAAGAGATATCAGGGGCTGTAATTATGAATGGGCATTTAACTGGAGGTGCTAAATGTTGCCTTAAGGGGTGTGAAAATGATGCAGCTGCACGCAAATTTGACAGCCTTATTGGAAAATATGAAATTAAGTGTAGCCCTCAATACCTTATTGGGGACATGGAAAATGTAAAAAATCTAAGGGTGTGTGATAAACACTATGCCAGTTTGGCATCTAGGGGTCATAAGCCTGCAAAAGGTAAAAGTTCATCAAAATCTCGAAGTGACGCCCAGTGTGGCATTTTAAAGGTCAGTCCATGCACTGTGCAATGTTCGCAGTGCAGAAATGAAGCTAGTCTGTCTTTCCAGTGATGTTCCCTGCAATAAACACAACATAAATGTATTCAACAACTTGTTTGCAGTACCATGCAATCTTCTAGATGAGCAAACTGGAAATAAAACTGATTTTCACAATGACCTTTCTCATGCTAAAGATTGAATTGATGAACTAAAACAAGCAGCCTTTCTTTCTGAGATCTGTAAAAATACAGAATGAGTACAAGAAGGCTCAAGCTATGTTTGAAGAAACACAAAAGTGTTCCAATACATCATCTTGGTCTGACCCCGCTATTAATTTTTTCAATTTTTTTTAATTTTTTCAATTTTTTAAATGAACAATAGTGAGCAGCACAAAGCAACGCGAGGATCTTGTTTACTTGATTTTATTTCTCTGAGCGGTTTCGTCTGATCACACAGACTTCATCAGGGAGTATAACAAGATAGAGCTAAGGAGATAACTTTATACCTAATGATTAAGACAAAATCACGTTCCTGTAAGTGTGCAATGTTTAATTTTGGGGCTCACGGATTTAACATTAAATCTGTGAGCCCCAAAATTAAACATTGCAAATTTTGTAATGCAGGATTATAGTAATATCCTGCACGCATATTTTGTGGGTGTTTTTTGCTGTTCACACCCTTACAGGCACGTGATTTGGTCGTAATCATTAGGTATAAAGTTAGTTCCTTAGCTCTATCTTGTTATACTTCCTGATGAAGTCTGTGTGATCAGACGAAACCGGTCGGAGGAATAAAATCAAGTAAGCAAGATCCTCACGTTGCTTTGTGCTGCTCACTAGTGTTCATTTAAAAAATTAAAAAATTAAAAGATTAAAAAAAATTAAAAAAATTAAAAAAAATAATACAACATTAAAAATTACAAAAAATTAAAAAATTACAAAAAAATTATGAAAAAATTAAAAAATTAAAAAAAAAGGAGTAAGCCAACACATGACTCACCAAGAGAACTGAAAATTAGTGTGAGAGACGAAGAGCTGAAGAGCTATCCTTTGAGCAATCACCAGAGAATAAATCATTTAAGGAAATGATTGCTGCCCTACAAAAGGACACATTGCCCTCTAGTGATAGTGAAGAAGAATTTGAAAGTGATTTTAGACTGTTAGGCAGTTCAGAAGATTTATTTTTCCAAAGAGTTGATGAGCCCACTGAAAATGAAAAGCAAAGGATGTGTGCCAAATCTTACATGTCTGATTTGTTTGACCAAACATATGATTATCAAATGGTAAAAACAACAGAATTATGGGAGTACGGAGAATGTGACAGATCACTGACACCAAAGCTGGGAAATGATTTTAATCACTTGGAGCAAGTCAGGCGTTTCATTTTGAAGAAGGGATTTCAAGAGCCCCTGATTATTTCCTGTGACCTGCACACTGGCTGTGCTTATTTGACTGAGGGGAACCATCGCCTCTGGGTGGCTCTGACAGAAAAAAATCCTTTTTGTAGCCTGCCATGTGATTCCTCCTCAATGGTTTCCACCCAATGGATAATTTGAAAATGTCAAAGCAGATCTTACAATATTACAGTGTAATATTTCCAGAGCATTTAGGACTAACAGTTCTCAACGCCAAGCAAGTTCAGTCATAAATCAATAACTCCCAAACAAAAATCCTGGGTTAAGCTTATAATTTGACAATGTGTGGTTCCAGAAAATATCCATACCCCCACCACGGAAGACACTTTGATTTGCACCCCCCCACCCCCCAGGATTTTCCGTTCCAAGGGGTCTTTGATGACCCCCCCTCCCCCCAGGAATTTCCAGAATTTTAAAATGGGGACTTCGCTTACCACACTTTAGAAATTCAAAGTAGTTTGGGCACTTAAAAACAAAGAAAGTTAATACTAACTCAGTTATGAAAAAAAGGAAGAATTTTATTACAACAGTGCAGCGTAAACGTTTGTTAAGTTTATTATTCAGCCAAACTTTTAGCTTTTTCGCCATCACGTTTGCAAATTATGTCTGTGTTGTTTTTTTGTAAGCTTATAAATTAAGCTTAAACATTTGGTTTGCAAAGTTTAAACGTCGATTGTTCTACGTTTTTGTGTTTACTGCGACACGAACGTTATGAAGAGAATGTAAGTTTCACCCGCTTAAACACCTTTGCAAACGGTAGCAAGAAAAACCCAGAAACTTACAAGGTTCCTGTCTGGCTGTTTTTATTTCTACAGATTTTGTCAGTTTCTTCAGGTTGACTATTATTTAAGGGCCGAAAACTTCACCAACACGTACATGCCAATGCGCTAGATTTCGTGAACGTCGTCACGATTGCAGAATTTACTAGCCAGGTAGCCGGGCCTTGTGAAGGTCGAGCAAGAAATGGGAACGAAAGTATTCTCGTCTCATCGCATTTTTCATGAGTTTCCACGCACAGTAAACGCTGATAAAACATGAAACCTATCAAAAATGTGTGTCATGCATGTCAAGGAAGCGAAAAGGGATACTCAGTGAACAGAAGTGAAAGCACTTTAATGTCGGTCGGACGAAGACGAGACGAAGACAAGACTCCAGTTATGTCCGCCATTTTCAATCGTTTTCGACTTCGTTCCAAAGACACATCGTTCTTCTGGAGATTGTAGCGCTAGCTAACTCAAAGAAAAACAGAAACATTAAAGCTAATGATGTTAACCTCATGTCAATGGCCAGGAGTACCGACTTTTTTTTCAAAACAACGTACGTAGGTATGTTTTTGTGCTTGAGATCGATCGTACGTTGCTTTCAATGTTTTGTACATGGTCTGTCACCCCTTGGAAAATAGTTTCCCATGAACCCCCCATACCCCTCGGAAATTACTGCCTTTGAACCCCCCCTCCCCCTCGGAATTTCCAATGGTCTTCCGTGGGGGGGGTATGGATATTTTCTGGAACCACACAATCTGAAGCAAAACCCTCATTCTGCTTTAAATGGTAATTTGCCACTGAGTTGTCCTGAATGGGTTTTGATGTCCTAGGTCATGAGTTTAAAACACTGTTAACAATTTCACTACTAAGCGTCTTGAACAGGGTGTCCTTACATGCCTCTGTTAACAATGAATTTCATTGGCTCCAAGACACAAGACAATACTAGTTGCTCGTGGAAAGGCATTTTGAATAGCCCACTTAGTTAATTTTGGTAACAATAACATGCACAAAGCTGCGTAGAGCCAGACGTGCTTTACACAAAAATAATAATTTAACAAAACTGTTTTCCATCGGGAATGAGTTAGAAAATTACAGGAGAATTCCCTACACAGGGAAATGCATTGAAACAAAAGATATTAACACTCACCTCTTTTCCGCCCTGCCGCTAAACGAACTTTGAAGGGATTGATATGATGAACCATCAACAATGAAGACCTGAGATTACACGTACTCAAAGCCTGGTATGTCCTTAGATGAACCTCCTATTGCTGAGTCGAGACACCATAACATCGCTGTGCACTGGCCCTCGAAAGTGTGACCGATAGATATGACTGCTCGACAATCATGCTCGACGATCGAAAGGAATCTTAAAAAATCATCACACCTCTGAAGGTTTCATTCAAAATAAGTACATTATACTGGTTTTCTGTTTCAATAGGAATCTTAATATCGCCAAATCTAACAAAATGAAACAAGATAAGCGTAAGAAATTCTATTATTTTATCCTCCTCATCAACAACGACTTTGCCCGCCATTTTGAAAAGTCACCGAAGCGAGACATGACGTCATACTGGCATGAGGACTGAACCACCGATTTCCTTGGAGACGCCCCCTCCCTCCTGGGTATAGTAAAATGACGTCATCGTACAAACGGCCCCCCTTTTTAGAATCTTTCAGAATTTGGCTTTCTCTTGCAAATTAAGGCTTCTGAATTTATCGAATTAAATATGAGAAAAATGAAAAAAAAAAAAAAAGCGAAATGATTCTGGTCATATTTGTAGATTGACACTATCGTGAAAAGCCCCGTCCACACAAATCAGGATATTTTTTAAAAGCGCATTTATATATATTTTTCACATGAATCGGCCTTGCGTCTTGTATTCCGTGCACACATGAAACCAATGAATCCTCTCACCGAAACATTAGGCTGATTTAGCAACAGAACGGGAGCGTGAGTTGGCGACGGGAAAGCGCGCGGAAAGGACTGCGACCAATCAGACATTTTTCGCCGGTGAACTCGCAGGCTCGCATGCTACGGTGTTTCTCACAAGTCATGCGCAATGCTGTTGACAATCGTTGCTATGGTGATTTGCCCGCGAAAAATATGGCGATCAATCGGGACTGCAAAACAAGTGTTGGGTAGTTTATTTCAGATTTGTGCAAATGTAAGGGCTTTTTTAGAAACGTATTCATCATGTCACACAGGTAAGATACCATTTATTTTGAATATAGTTTGCAAGTTGGTTGAACTGGCGCACGGTCGTAGAATTTCGAAACAAACTTCTACTTTAGTTCAATGAACACCTTGACGTCCATAGAGTAAATAGGTTTCAAAATCACAGCAAGTAGCAGTGTTATCATTTATAAAGAAACCTTTATCTCGCGATTCACGTCGCAAATTTCTTCAATCAATCGAGTGAACTGCATGAAATTATTGATTTCCAGGTTTACATTATATTTTGGTCGTACAGATCGGTTCCCAGGTGATTTCGGTACAAGCTTCCAATGATGGTTTAATTAACAAACTTTTGGAGTTACATATGATGACATGGGTTGTGATAGCGACATTTTTTTTGAGTGTTTAGTAAGGATCATAGATCTGAACATTTATGTACCTATCAATGTTAATCTTGAGGGGGAGGCGTGGCAAAGGCCGGGGATTTGAACTCGAAGCAATTTTTTGGGTCAAATACCCAACCCCAGGGCCAACATAACTGGTCAAAAGAGGACAAATTCCCAACCCCTCCAACTAAGACTAGAAGTCAAAAGTGTTTCATTGAAAGAAAAAACACAACTTCTTGAGAAAGCTGCATCCGTTTCTTTCAAGAATTTATTGTTGAAATAAAGTGCTGCGGCGAAATGCCAGCATCATGAAGGAATGTTTTCCACCTGCACAGTTTAACAAATTTGCAGCTGTTAAACAAGCAAATTCACTTGCTTTCTAGGCTCGATTAATTACCAGCCGATGTTCAGGAAATGAGCCTGAGAGAACGGCGGAAATCGAGCCTACGTGCTTTTCGAACTCAGGCAAAACATTTTTATCATGCTGTCATACTGGATAAGAGTCTAACTTCCTAAAACAATAATGTAAATGATGGATTATTCATTTGAATAAGGGTAGAGAGGATAAAAATAGATACCACGTCACGCTCTCCACGGCCATCTTGCAAATGTGCTTAAAAAAATACACACAGATCCTTTGCGGAACAATGGCCGCCATCTTTGGTTACCAAGCCCCCTGGTAATGCAATTGTTAACCAGCTAGTAACCAGGTCTTTTTTCAATCATATGAAATTCAAAAGTCCATACCCCTGAGACTTGGTGACAATCAAAAGTTTCCACCACGGGGCAGCTTCCTTTGTCTAATTCCCGGCCTTTGGTGCATTAACGTTCCTTGCTTTCTAATAAATTTTAATAATAAATGAGGGAGGCAATCCAATTTTTTTTTTTATTTTTTTTTAGGCAGGGTAGTGGTTATAGTACCCAGATCTGTTAATTTTGAACTTTATTAGATTGATGTGTCGGTTTTTTCTTCTAATTTTTGAACTGAACTTAATTCACTTACTTTTGGAAATAAAGCCATTTGATATTATGTTAGACGACAAAATCAAGGGGTTGCAGCCATGTTAGCTTTCATTTCTTTTGGGTATCCCGCGTCGCTCCAAAGAGGAAACAAGGAAGTGCAAAGCAAAGTGACAAGCTTAATACAACAATAAAATAATTTTGTATGTTCAACAACAAAGAATGAATAAAGTGCAAATACTTGTCAATTTTCTGGATATGCCTCTTTTAGCCTAGTCTCCCTCATAGCCGTTTTTTTTGGTGGGGCGTTACGTGACATCCAAAAAACGGCGGCGAGGGAGACTACTTTTAGCCACGAACAATTAATATTGCAGTTGGGACATGTTTTAGTTAAGTCTTTTGGAATTTAGTAAACTTACCATAGTTTCAGGCAATCTACTTTATTTCTACATTTCACGTATACATTTGTCATGTTATCTTGTCATTGCATTTTGCTTGTGCATTCAGTTCAGTTTTTTTTCTCTATAAAGTGACCGTCCCGTAAAAGTAATGAAAGCCTCCGTGATAAATCATTTTAGACACAAGCTTTCAACCTCCTGAACTGTAGTTTTCATTAGGTTAAATGATGAAAAAATCATTAACTTTAAGTTTTTTTTTATTGTCATCACTGAATTAACTTACTGTTTGCTGAAAATTTAACAGCTATTATGGAAAGCAGTGGCTGGAGTCTCAGGGAGCCATCATCGATCTGCTGGAGGTTGAACTTCCAACAGAACCTGCTAAGCCTGAAAAGGTAAAGATTAAATAGCAACAAAAACTTCTCTCCTCCACATGGGTTAAGCTTTGTGTGCCCCACTTGACTCACTTGTTGCAGTGGAAATCCAATAATAGTGAACTTACACAATAGGACAGCAGTGAAAAGAAGACGGCAATCCTTGTGTGATTGGCGTGACTGTAATTGTGTTTTAAAAAAATTCTGCCAAACTTCACCTTTCTTTAAACAGATATTTTTGTAAACAAACAGAACACATTTATTGTTAAGTAAAGTTCCCCACAAAATACACAAGTAATATCCCTGTCACCTTTGTCACACATGAACTTCTCTCTGACATCCTGTTGAGTAAGCTCACTAATGTCTGATATCATTTAACTTCTGTAGCGAAGAGACCAAAAACCGAGCTTATTTGAGGTGTAGGGATGTTAAATGGCACTGATGTTTCAAGCTTGTGTTCATGGATTATTACAAATTAATATTTTAAAGCAGGCTGTTTTGAAGTCTCTTCTTTGGATGGCCAATACTGTACAATCATTCATAATATGACTATTAAGGAAGAAAGAAAAAATTATAACGGTAACACAATAATTTGCAAACTGCTGGATCACCAATAAAGTTATTATTACAGTAACTTACTGGGGATCCAGTAGTTTGCAAATGATTTTGGTCCACAAATAAGAACAGAAAAGTAAAATGAAAAGAAGAATCAAAAGAATCCTAACTGAGGTGAGGTACCCTGGGTTCCAGAGACTTTTCTAGCGCGGTTTCCGGTTTCTGTCAAGTCTTTATAGTGACCCGCGCGAAAAGCCTCTGGAGCAGAGCGCTATTGCTTTGATGGCGCCGATCCAGTCGTTAGCACGGCTAAATCAGTTGGTCCAGATTTTGGACAAGACGGCTGATTGGCTGCTAATGACCACCTGAGGGACTTTGAATCTAACAGATGCTACAATTGGTTAACAAGAATAGACTAGCATGTGAAAGAATATTTCCAACTTTGCTGTTTTTGTACTCACGAGAAGTGTTGTGATGGCAGCTTTGGAAAGTTTTGAAAGAGCATGATAAGCAATGTACTAGAAGGGTTTGATGGTGTAGACAAGTTAAAAGCTATGAGCAAACAAGTGGAGTATTTAATTTCATTCAACACAATTAAGCTATTATCACCAATTCAGCTTTTGCAGCAATACAGTTTAAGCTTTACTAATGTCCTATTTCAAACGATTACAACATGTTTTGAAATAGTTTGTATTGATGGATTAGGAATATAAAAACAAAACATGTATTCTTAGTATAAAAGGGGGGTCAGAAGGCAACACACTTTTACCTCATGCCAAAATGCTGCTTGTTCCAATGAATTTTTTTCCGTGATGGGTAGTTAATGTTACAGCGTGCAGACGCAGAGAAAACACAATATTCTTTGGTGGGCAAAGTTGGGCAGGGAATATACCCGCAAGGCTTGGATAAAACCCACCGACCGGATGATGACCGAATGAGGGGCCTCGGTACATGGCGCCATACCGAGGGGGTGCCTCATGCCTGTACTGCAAGGGAGGGCATAGTTCACGCGTGAAAACGCATGGCCGGCATAATGTCCTTGGGCCAAGTTAACCAAGTCCAGCAAATCCTATAGCCCCCCCTCCCTGACGGGGCTTCAGCACAGGGCTGAAGGGGTGCCGCAGGCAGCAATTCCCCGCCCTTAATGATTTTATTAAACGTCTCTGAATCTACAGACAAGAGAGAGTGCAAATGCAGTGAACAAATGTAAGAAGGTTAAGGAAGGCAAGAAACAAAGAAAAGGGGAGGGTGGGAGGGGAAAAAACTTTGGTG